>NW_010293266.1:39084-76006 GCF_000700745.2 Antrostomus carolinensis
ACAATGTTGTTGACTGAATCTCAAATTCTTTGGAATTAAGGGAGGAATTTTTATACCCAAATCAGGATGAGCAACTCTCCCACTGGTGTGTTCTGCAACCATGAAAGTCTGGAGACAGGGACAGCTTTGTGCTCTCTAGAAAACACTGCTCTGCATGATGCCAGAGCCCTGGCTTTCAAAATGTCATAGCTCCTTAAGGAAGCTATTACTTTTTTCAACACAACAACTGAAAGAGTTTCTACCTCCCTGACAATAACTTATTCACTGGAAACCAGGGGGGAGGGACAGTTCCTGGAAAGGCTTCCAAATTAGGTAGCTTAATACATTTTCTTACAGCTGTCACTTAATAGCTTTCTTAATGGAAAGGTGTTCTTTTTTTTTTCCTGTACAGCCATGCAAGGTATTCCTGAGAGAGCACAGGACTGATCTTCAGGAGACTTGAAATGACGTTGTTAATAAATCCAGCCATTAGACAGGCACACCATGTGTTTTAGTAATCCATTAATGATGGCTCTCCTGGGAGTGGCGAGGTGCTGGGCCTGCTGTGCTAGGAAAGTCCCCCAGCAAGTCGACTGAGAAAAACAGGAGCCGATGCCTCGGTCTGCTTGCTGCTTCTCCTCTCTCTATTCCTCTGCCCTCCCTGGGGAATAGCACGTAATTGGGCAAGTGTAGAGCCTTGCTCAGCTCACTGCTGTCTTTTTCCTGTCCTGGGGCAGGCCTGAGAGCACCTGGAAAAGATGCTAAATGATGATGACTCCAGCAGAGCTGCTGAGGAAGACAGCCTGAAGCACACACAATAAAGCAGCCTCCAGAGCACCCTGTGAGTGGGGGAACGGTGGGAGCCAAGTCATTACCCCCCAGAATAAAATATCATTTGAAGCCAATGTTCCAACATGCAGTCACCTGTGTTTAATTAGAGACATAATCAAATAGATATAATAATTAAGGTTAGCTCTAGGATATTCTTGCACAGGCAGAAGTTTAGGAGTAAAGTGGTTGCATGTGATTAGTACAATTTGTTCTGACCTAGCTGTCTGAAACAGTCAGTCACAATGTATCTGAGCTGCCAAGGAGCAGTGGAAATAGAAACACCAATTGATCAACAGATGGATTTAACAAGCATTGAGAGTGAGATTCTCCCAGCAAAAATATATTTGTGACTTGACACGTCAGCTGGGCATCAGGTCTCATTTCAAATCCTCCCTTGCCTGTGGCTTTGAGTCTGGTGGAAGGATGGATTTGCAGATCACTATGTGGCCTGCAGAAGATTGCTGTTGAGAAAGGTGGTGATGGCAAAAGTGTTGAGCATGCCTTGCAGGCTCCCACACGGGCATCAAGAGCTGTCCAGAGATGGACAACATCAAGGGGAAGGGGGCAGGCTGGCAGCTTCCACAGCCCTTGGCAGGCACTCTTGAGCCTAGGTAATGAGGACAGAGCTTTTCCTCTTACTCTGCCAGTTCTACTTCCTCATGTGAAGAAATGCCTACACACTGAGCAAATGCAGAAACTGATACCATAAATGTTGCCATAATAGAAACATGCAAAGCTGACGGTGAGCATGTTGTTAAGTCTGATGTACAAATTGTACAAATACCACTATAACAACATTATAGATACAACTAGTAAATGTTGCTAGTAATTTTAACAGCCATTCTGTGACTTCCTCAGACTCAAATGATTTGGGCAGTAAAAAAATTCTGGCTCCCTTAAAACTGAAGACAAGTTTCCCACTGTTTCCTACCTCTTGGGTCAGAAGCTCCTTCCCTTCCCTGCCCTGCCCTGCCCTGTCCTGCCCTAGTCCCGAGTGCTGTCACCTTTCGTGTGAATGACAGATTGCTTTAGTGTGTATGAGAGTTATAATGGCTCAATATATTAAGACAATGCATTCAGTTTCTGATTTCTCCTTTGCCCAGGTGCCCTGTATCACACACTTCCATGGGCCACCTAAGACCGTCTGCTTCCTGGCCATGTGCTGATGAACAGCGTCTGCAGCTGTCTCCCTAGCAGCCTGTTTGCTGCCTTTGCCCAGTTATCCTGCCCTTTGCCTGCTATAACCACATACCAGCACCACCAGCACTTTACAATAAAGTGATAATAATGTGGGAGAATCAAATTCCCTATGGCTAAATGCCAATATAATTTCGGTATGAAAAAAATGTATAACTACCCTGTTTATTAAGTCGGATGATTTGTATATTATGTTTACATTTTAACAGATCTCTGATTACACTATACAATGCATAATTCACTTCATGTGTTCAAAATCTCTTCTCATTTTTGTTTGTATGCGTGTTTCCCCTTGATTGAAAGAAATCTTAAACAGTATTGAACAGAAAAAAATAAGAACATTCAGTCGATATGCAGAATAGCAAGTCATTCGGTAACTGTACACAGCCTATACCATAGCATCTGAAACTAAACAGTTGGATGTACTGATATTTGCAGATAATACTTTTATTAGCTATATAATGCTCATACACAGATGACAGATGGGAATATGAAAAGCAAGGACTGAAGATTCAGGAAGAATAAACAGAAGGTTAAACATCATATCAGGTTCCACATAAAAGGAAAAAAAAATCAGAGGATAAAAAAGGAGAAAAACTGTTAAGTAGGGTGTCTGCTTCTATGACTACCTGTTGCATGCTCTTGGGGACTAGGAAGCTAAGACGGAACAAAGAATCACAGCCATGGGAAAAGGAGAAGATTTGGAGTGGCTGAAAAGCATCATAAAGAGCAAGTGCTCTCTTCTACTTGAAAAGGAGAAAATGCAAGTGTATGTTGTAAAAACAAAGCAACAATAATTCTCTGCATCTGCCTTCAGCTGCCCTTGCACATAGAGCAGGGCTGCTACAGCTGTCACCCTTCAGCAGCACGTAGTTCTGGAAGGCTCCCAGGGAATGCAGGATGCCCCACTTTGTCTGATCTGTTGGCCGTGGAGGCAGCTTAAATACTCATGAAAGTTTTTGCACTGGTAAATAGAGGAGGCAAAAGACACTGTGGAGACATTTTTGTGTTAGGAAATCTGTAGGATCAAGTCGAAATAAGAAGCTGAAAAGTCAGGCAGTATGGAAAGCAATGTTCTGGCCTGGGTGTCTACTGCTCCCTCACCAAGTTTGCTTACGACACCAAACTGAACGGTGAGGTGAACGCATCAAAAGAGAGAGACTTCTTACAGAGAGACTACCTGGACTAGCAAAAACTGTATGAAGTTTAACAAAGACAAGTGCAAAGTCCTGCACTGGGACAACATAACCAAAGAGACCAGCACAGGCTAGGATCTGTGTGGCTGGGGGGCACCTTGCTGAAAGGGACCTGGGGATCCTGGTGCACAACAAGCTGAACATAAGTCAGCAATGAAGGCAAATCAGCTCCTGGGCTGCATCTGCAGGGGCATTACTAGCAGAGATAGAGATGTGATCATCCCTCTTTACTCAGCACTTGTCAGGCTGTACCTGGAGTACTGGGTCCACTTCTGGTCCCCACAATTCAAGAAAGATGAGGATAGACAGAGAAGGTCCAAAAGAGGGCCAAAAAGATGATCAAAGTGCTGGAGAACCTGTCCTATGGAGGAAATACTGAAAGAGTTAGGTCTTTTCTCCACGGAGAAAAGGCTCAGAGGGTACTTCGTTGCAGTGTACAACTATTTAAAGGGTGACTACAAAGAGGACAGAGGCTCTCTCTTTACAAGGAGTCACATGGAGAAGACAAAGGGAAATGGGTACAGGTTGCACTGTAAGAAATAATTTTTTTGCAGTGAGAACAATCAATCACTGAAACAACCTCCCCAGGGACACGATGGAGTCCCCGTCACTGGAGGTTTTCAAGATACAATTGGGCAGCTTGCTCATCCAGGCTCCCTTTCCCAAGAAGGATTGGACCAGATGGTCTTTGGAGGTCCCTTCCAACTTGGGCTGTTCTATGATTCTGTTGTATTCTGTAATGCTGGAAATAGCAAAGCAACAACCCCAGGCCAAAACAGTGGTACAGTTCCAGGGGTAATATGAGGGCGGTGGGGGAAAAAGAGTTTTCAATCTTTTTCAACTTCAGTAAACAGCAACAAACCAGCAAAAGTGAGTAAATGCTTCACAGCAGAATGCTCCAGCAGGGCAAGGGAAAAGAAGAAAAGCAAGGCAAGTTGGAGGAACTGTGAGGTTCTTTCTCCAACAATACCTAGAGACACACACCCCCCCCCTCCCTCCCGCCATGTAAATTTACTGTTCTGAGGCTGCCCAGCTTTGTAAATGTGATAGAACTTTTCTACCTATACAAGGTATGCAGGTATGAATATTCTGTATATAAAACACCTGGAATAAATTATAAAAGCCAGTTGGCTTGAGAGTCAATCGAGTGTTTTGAATGACGTTATCTGAAACTATCACAGGAGCTAACTGGACCTATAAGTTAGTTAGTCTTCTATAAGTTAGAAGTCTTCTCAAAAGCAATGGATGTTTTTTTGTGTAAGTGTTTGTGTTTGGTACCCCATAGAAACATGATAATTTGAAATTGGCATCATAAAGTTGATGGAAACCTTGAAGAATCAGTAATGAAAGAACAGAAACAAAGTAATTTTATTTTATTACAGTCATTTACAGGCCTCAGCTGAAACCACATGCCATTATACTAGTTACTACCTAGTGGGTAGGAGCCACTACTTCCCTCATGAAGAATTTACTGTCTGAGATAATAAAATAAACAAAAGATGGGGTTGATCTAATGTAACTTTAGCTATAGAAAAATGAGGATTATAATCTAAGATAGTTGTTCAGGCTCCTTCAAAGCACAGTAGAAAAATATAAACTCTTTGAGAGACAAATAATTTATTTTACCCACCTCAGACATGTCTCTTCAGATGAAATTTACTGTCCTGTACAGCTTCCTGTCCTTTCCCTCTCTTCCCACCTCTTTCTATTGACTATAGAGAGATCTCTCTCTCAAATTAGATACCAAACTCATGGATGGCCAAGTTATGTGAGATCTGGAGTGACTTGCCCCATGGTTATGAAGTGGACTAGCAGCAGCACGGTGATGTGACTTATGTCCCTGGGTTCAGATAGGGAAGGCTGGGCACACAGAGTGTGGTTGGTGAACAGGTGAAACTCATGCCAGAATGAGGACAAGGTGAAACAGAGAGCAGAATCTGGGAGTCTGTGCAGAACAAGATGTTACTGGTTGGCAACACTGGTGTCAAAGAAGGCAGCACCTTCATCTGACTTCCTAAAGTCACCGTGCTCTTGGGCCAAAGATACTATGATACTTGTTCATGTATTTATTTTTTTTTTTTACGTATTTGAGCTGTTATATTTTGTCTTGGATCCTTCAGTGCTCCTAGAATAAATAGCAAAATATACGATGATAATGCTAAGATTCAATACCTCTAACCAAAAGCTGAAAAATTATAAGAAGCATCAGGAGGTAAATATGTTAAAAAAAAAAAAAATTGAATTTTTGAAGTATGTGTGAATACAGAAAGTCTCCCTCAAAAAAACTCTTTAAAATTACTAGAAATCAAAGAAAGACATCAAACAAGCTGAAACTATGAGTTAGGTTATCTACTACCTCAATATAAGTGTCACTTGAGATTTGTGTGTCATCACATCCAAGACTAAAATGATGCCAGTAAGAAGTATTTTCCGTATACTTTTCCAGATCTTACAGTCTGGGGAACAAGAAGTAGGAGAAGAAACAAAATTCTATGTGACTACAACTGAGGAATTTCTATTTTTCCATTATTACATTAATACCTATTTTCCATTTTCTTACACGGAATGGTTTAGGTTGGAAAAGACCCTTAAGATCATCCAGTCCAATTGTAAACCTAACACTGACAAGTTCACCACCAAACCATGTTCCTAAGCATCATGTCTACACATCTTTGAAATACCTCCAGGGATGATGACTCCACCGCTTCCCTGTGCAACCCGTTCCAATGCTTGACAAACCTTTCGGTGAAGAAATTTTTCCTACTATGCAATCTAAACCTCTCCTGGCACAACTTGAGACTGTTTCCTCTTGTTCTATTACTTGTTACTTTGGAGAAGAGACCAACTCCCACCTCACTACACCCTCCTTTCAGGTAGTTGTAGAGAGCAGTAAGTTCTCCCCTCAGCCTCCTTTTCTCCAGACTGAACAACCCCACTTCCCACAGCTGCTCCTCATAAGACTTGTGCTCTAGACCCCTCACCAGCTTCATTGCTCTTTGTACACTCTCCAGTGCCTCAATGTCTTTCTTGTAGTGAGGGGCCCAAAACTGAATACAACACTTGAGGTGCAGCCTCACCAGTCCTGAGTACAAAGGGAATGTGTTGAATTAAATTAATCCTATTGAACTATATGCTGTTAGTGCAACTGGTAGAAAAAAATATTGAAAAATTTCCAGGAGTTTCACAGGCACACCAAAACCAGTAGGTTCTGAAAAGCAGAGATGTCTTCTCTGAGCCTCTTTTAACATTAGTCTAAATATTTTTAAAAAGCAGCATATTCTTGACAAATTTCTGGTAATAGATTCTATATCCTAGGAATGAGGTAGCAATGGTAGCATTTTTGCTTTTCTTTATGCTAATTTTCCTGCAATAAACTTTTTTAGTAAACCTGGTCCTGCCTTCCACAATCCACTACTACTGTTTCATTCTGGGACAAGATGGATGCAAAATGTCTAAAATCAAAAGATCAGAAAATAACTTTTAAAATCGATACAGAAAAAGCAGAACTAGCAAATCACAAGCTTAATGGTTACTACCCTGCGATTTCACGGTACACCATTTGGTACATTTCCCTGCATCATCTTACTGATTTTTTTTTCCTTGCAATTTACAATCCACAAAACTGCTGAGCTCTGTGGAGACATTAATTTGCAAGCTCTTCAAGGCACAGACTTTGTCTTTATTTCTGTGAGGTACACAGGACCGTATCAGCACTACACAAATATTAACTGAGATAACATAATAACAACTCCTCCACAAAAGGTGCTTTTGGGTGGATTTAGGGTTCTCCAAATGTCTTCCATTACAGTGGACAAACGAGTAACACATTAAGCAGCCAGTTCTCAGCCTACACAAGATCAGCCTTAAGGGATTTACCCAGTACCATCATATTTCTCACTGACACCAAACACTAACAACATCTCCAGCACACACGCACTTTCGAGTTATTGTCACCCCCAGTACACATATCAAATAGCTGAAAAGGACCTGCTAGTCATCAATACATAAATGTGCTTTGCAACATCGGCTGGGGTAATGGAGCGCCTAATTCTGGCACTGCTTCTAAGGTGATAAAAATCTAAGGAGTGGAAGGGATGTATTGGGTACATAAAGCTCATGGTCAAGAAACAGCCAGGTTCTTTATGGAATTTGTTGAATTAAATTAGTCCTCTTGAACTACAAAAAGCAAGGAGATCATCTAGTTCCATCCATGCCTGGGGCCCAGTAGGAGAAACTCAGACTGAGACCAAATCAGTTTATTTTCAGTCAGGTCTAAATTTTTGAGAGACACCTGGACCACAGTTGCTGTTCTTGGTATACAGTTACTATCAGTATAATGAACACTATTAATCCAAAGGCTTAGTGCAGCACAAAATGGAATGAAAATATCTTTCCCAGAAAAATATGTCCCTCCCAAAAGACCCAAGTGCTTGTCTTTTACTCCCATGTTAAGGCCTTTTTATGGTGCCTTAATGGTATAAAATAGCTGAAGGAAAATCAGCGAGTTACTCTCTAAATTAGGCAAAGACCAGGCAAGCAGAGGTAAGGATCCCCTTCTTCCTCCTCCCACTCTCCCCAGCCCAGGGGAGCCCAGCTCCCGGGCCAGGGCGCAGCTCAGAAGCCAACTGGGAGCTCATGCCCAGGGATCCTGCCAGCATATCGGGGTGCAGGCAGCTCTCGGGGTGCAGACACACAGGGTGCACCCACCCTCTCCTCACACATCCATCCACAGTCAGAGCTGCATGGAGACATTTTTTCCTTCTCTTTGTGTTCTGCCCTGCACAGCCACGTAAATCTGGATTAACTCCATTACATCAGCGAAAGGGCAGCAGCATAAAACTGAGCATCAGTGAGGTCAGACCAGTACAGCTCTCAGCTAATGTGTAAAATGCATACTTGGTTTCATATCATTGATTTGATCCACCATTTTGCAATTAGCAAGCAAACATATTTTTGGGAACCTGACATCCAGAACCAATATTTTAAATCAAGAAATAAAATACCATCCAATCACATTAAGGAAATGGAGAACACGAACTGAAACTTAATGTCTAATTACATTATTAATATACCCAGTATGCATTAAGATTATAAAAATCTTGAACAACTAAAATATAGTTTGCAATAAAAGAATCCTCATTTGTACTTACTGACAGGCTGGGGAACGAGGGCTTTCATGAGGAAAAAAAAGTATCACACAGTATTTGTACTCAATGAACCTGGATTCTGCATCTGAAAAAAAACCAAGATGGGCAACAGATCCTCCAATGGTTTGGACAGGGAACAGTAAACAGAGCTAAAGGGAAAAAGATAAAACAATGGGCAAGATCCAGCCACACCTCTTCTGGTACCCAAATTGTGGACTGCAATGCTAAAATTGGGAATCTGACTCTCAGCAGGGGCATCCAGATCACAACTCCCTTTACAGGCTGTGGAGGGGCTAAAATTGAACCAGGGGACATCCCTCTGCATGAGCCCTGTCCTAGAGGCAGTTAATAGGAAATGACTGTAAAAACCCTCCCACCATTTTGAGGGGCTTGTGGTCAATTAGACCAACATCAAACACCTCTGCTCAGAGTGCAGATGTCCCAACTAGGGAGAGGTATTTGTATGCACAGGGCTTGTTTATTTAATAGACAGCCAGCAAAAGAGCAAAGGGGGCATCAGCACTTCACATGGTGACCCTGTCAGGCAGAGCATGCACCTACCAGGGGGGCTGAGATCTTGACCCTGCGCTCTCCTGCCCAGTGGGTTTGATGGGCTGTATGTAAAGCAGTGCACAGAAGTACTAGACATTTTGGGCATTTGGATGGGTGGAAAAGGGGAGAGATTCTTGTTGCCGCAGCTGCTCTTTGGGTGGCCGAAGAGGAATATTCACAAACCAGAAAAACCTGGAGTAAAGGGCTGTGGCCACAGCTTCAAAGTCAGAGCACTCAGGTGGGAGAAAGGAGCTCTGGTTCCTGGCTGTGGCTTTTATCCAATAAAGATCTAATGTAACATGCGTAAGCAGTTCAGGGACTTTTGTTGATCATTGCCTTAATTGGCTAAAGTGCAAGGATACTGTTCTAAGTATTGATTTTCTAATCAAATTAGTGCCTGGTATTTACCCTCCATATGTTTATTCCTCTGTTGGGCAAGGCTCTCTAATATCCCACAGGGTTAGTATGTAAGTTATAAGTTTATTGTCCTGTGCCTTCTCTGAATATGCACAGGATGCATCAGGCTCTCATAACCATTAATAACCAACTAAATTGGAGAAATTTTTTTTTAATCAACTAAGATGCTGATAGAGAATTAGCCTTGCATTTAGAGGAATCAGTTCCTTTATTGATTACACTGCTTCAGATTTCCTCCCTGACTGCATGAAAACAGCAAAGTCTCACTCTTCCTCAGTTTCCCACTAAAATGCCTGGGTGTGATGAAGACATCAGAAGTTTTACGCTGAAGACAGCAGTGGTAAGATCAGTGAAGTCCCTCTCCCATGTGAAGCAGGTTGTCCTGATAAGCTGGGCTCTACTCTCCCCAATTCTCACAGCTTCTCCACCAGGTACTCAATTTAATTGACCCGAGAAGAGTCTTGGATTTGGTCCTAATGAACCAGGGGAAGAAAACATTATATACATTTCAGAAGTATTTCATAACACAAAAGGGAAAAATCTCATTACAGTGCACTCCAAACAGCCTATTCGAGGTAATCACATTTATATTTATTAAATGAGACAGCATTCACAAAATGTCAGCTTTGCAGCCAAGACATAAACAACATTACCCAAGATATAGTCCAGAAGCAACAAAATTGTTTATGACACTTCCTGTTCTCGGAGTCCTCCTTTCTCATTCCTAATGACCTCTAATAAGAGGATGTACCAGTGTACATGTGCAGCAATCTCCAGGCTAGCTGCTTCGTATAAATGCCTTTTTCAATGAAGGAAACACCATGCAAGGTGACATATTAAAGATCACTGCCAAACTTCTTTCTCTATAATTTAGTTAATTATACTCTGTAATACCATCTCCAGTAGGCTTTAAAATGTTTATTTTTCTGATGAAGATAAATTTTGTAAAATAGACATAAATTTATTTCCTTTGCTTATGCAATGATTTATATATTTAATCCAGAGTAAAAGGAAGCAGGTATACAATAATATGGATCTGAGTCAGTTAGAGGTTTTGAAGAAACAGCTGCAGGAGTTTACTTTGTGCGGAAGTGGTACTGAGCTTTCAGAGTAGGAAACAACCTAAACTAATGGAGCAGTGCAAGGGGGTTTCTCTCTCTGCTGGTTTGAGGGATGAGACACTTGGAGAAAATAATTTGAAAAACAGCAAAATAAGGTGCCTGACAATACACTCTTCATTTCATACTTACAACCCCTAGTATTCTGGGATTACTAAACACAAACATAAGTTAATACTTGATTTTAACCATGAAAACAGACACAACTCAGCAAAGTACTTAAGCCAGGTTTATATGTCTTGTTGAGTAAGGATGTAATTCTGAACTTCATTCTGTAAAATGCCTTGGGGCAAAGTTTTGAAAATGCATCTGAAAATGCCAATATACCAGCATCATACTTTAATGAATTTTTACAGAGATAAGTGAAGAACAATTGATTCAGGATTATCAGACACATCACTGCTGAGAACAAAAGTTACTAAAATATAAGACAAACAATGTATTTGAAAACAGCTGACCTGGCAAAAAAGAGAAGATTATATCAGAACCTGGAATTTATCTTGTGCTACAGCCTGTGCTTAACAAAGCCTCTTATAATCAAAACAGAAACAACAAAGTCAGCATTGCCTCCATATAGCAACAAACATCAGTGCGCAAGAAGGCTGAAAGTCACCAGGGAAGAAGCATGTCATTGAAATTAAACTTATAAGCCATAAATAAATACCACCACCCCACAAAAAAAATTAAAAATAATAATCATAAGACTCTTAAAATGATACAGAAATGTCTAGAGTGAGAGATCTTTTTGGTCAAGATGCCTACCTATTTTCTATAGTATTTTACATCTCAAAACACTATCCTTTCTAGGCTTCAAACACTAATTTGTCTTCTTTTATTTTGATGTGACTTCCAAGAAAGACAAGGCATTGTAGTCAGAGTGCAGTATCAGGTCTTTAATATGCTCTGGTGAGCTTTGTCTTGGTCTCAGAGACATTTATTAATGGATGGGCTGATAGTGCTTATTATGTGCCTGAGTTAACCTCAAAAGAGCCAGTAAATACAACTAGAGGTGAACAATGTCTGTTCTTGTGAGGGTTTCTTAGCAATAAATTGGATTTTCAATGCAAAATATATCACATTTTTGAAGAAAAAGCAAGCAGACCTTTGAAAGTCTACTAGCTGTAGAAAGTGTTTGGGAAATAAGTGAAGACACATTGCACATCTTCAAAATCATTTAATTCATCAAAGAGCAAAGAAATCAGCATCTCATTGAAACGCAGCTCCCTGTATCTTTTAGTTCTGATTCACATGAAGGTAGGGCATATGAGTTTTCTAGTATTACATTCTCTAGTAAAGTGGGATGGACAAAAATACAGTCACATCATTCAGATAATAAATATGAGGTGATCCTCTTTTATTTTCCTTATAAGTATTTAATCATGTACATCA
The DNA here is from genome assembly GCF_000700745.2 of Antrostomus carolinensis. NCBI lineage: Eukaryota > Metazoa > Chordata > Aves > Caprimulgiformes > Caprimulgidae > Antrostomus > Antrostomus carolinensis. Next base: position 50,911 of record NW_010293266.1, read on the forward strand.
AAACAATTTCTGAAAATACAGATTTTCCTAATACCATTGCACCTTAAGATCCACAGCTACAGTTCATGTTGAAGTGTGTATTAGTATCAGAATGTAGGCTTTTAAATTAACTTAGTCTTTGAGGCTTACTCCTCTGCCAACTGCTATTTGTCCTGCAGGAAAACAACTCCCTGAAGAAATGCAAATAATTTATGGTTCTTGAGGGCTTTGGGACAATTACTGTACCATCTGAGCTCTCAAATTTGCAGTAAGTAGGTTATATAGCCTTGGTATCATCATTCCATATGGCTGCATCTGAAATAAGATGCTTAGGTGGGTTGTAAAGTGACATAGTTTGAATACACATAATTGTATCCTAAGCTCAGCTACAAGCCCTAGGCCACCACCAGTTCAATAAGGGATCAGACACAGGTCAATTAAATTCTGTGAACATTTTATTATCTGGGAGCTTTAAGTCTTTAGCTGAGATTAGGCAAATACGGATCTTCACAGATTATAAACACTGCACTGATGCACTGTTACCGAGTTATGCAATGAATATCATCTCACATCACAGATAAAACTAAAAGGAAAATAATGTATACAGGTAATTTCAGGAGACAGTCTAAAAACTCAGCATTGTTTCTGTACTTTTTACACATGGGAGCCATTATATAGGTCTACCTTTGCGAAAGCTACATGACCAATTAAGGAAGAAGGAAACAAAGATAAACCCAGTCGATTTTCTAGACATGAAATTGTAAAACGTTTCTGTGTTGTCAGACTTCATTTTTCACTGGAAAAGGTTTTCTGCAAAATCTCCTGCCTACCTCTTGTTTATGGTTACCACTCTATTCAAGATCTCCAAAATGCCAGAATTCATGTAAGACAAAGGAGACATTTTTTCTCTGTTATTGTAATCTTGTGTTAAACTAGACTGACTTCCTCAGTTCTTTATGAAACCTCACCACGCCGTTCGTAAGAAGGCACAGTGGGGGCCAGAAGTTATGCTAAATTTTTCTGCTATTCTTCCCACCACCACATTTCATCTTTTGAATGTTTCATGTTATCCCTGTGGGAGGGACTGTAATGTATGAAGTCCCAGATCACAGAATACTTGGGGCATTTCTGCTTTCACACTTTCCTCTCCTTTCCCTTCCTAATCAACTCATAATTCTTAAAGTAATTATTAATTTACTCTTATTTAAAGTTATTCTTAATTAGATTATTCTCATTATTCTTGCAATTCTTATGATTTCCCTTTTCCCTTTTAAGTATTTTTAGAAAGAATTGTCAATGCAAAACAACTATGCAAATGCAAACTTTAACAAAAATTAATGTAAATGAAGAATTAATATTCAAAAATAGATTAGGAATTGACTCATTTTTAACAAACAAGTGTCCTAGCTACTTCACAAAAAAATTCTTGGATCTTGGACTCTGTTCTGAGGCACTTGCAATTCTTAAATTACTTAAAATACAAGAATCATAAACCAGTAAAGGAAGAGGAGGAGAAACATTTTACTGTTGCCCCAAGCTACAACGACTTGACTATGTAGCACCAATGATGGCATTGGTTATGCTGAATACATAAATACATGGCCTTTATTAACAAACACAGTTCAGAAGTGAAAATTAACTCTATTTGCTGAAACACACAATACCTAGTATTTTGTGTCGTGATATCTTATCATTCACAGAGCCTTAACAAATATTTCTTCCCAGTTTCCTAAAGAACAGTACTTTGTTTAATCTAAGCTGAGAGTGCAATTACACTGAATGACAGGGGTCAATATATAAGGGATTTATAAAATAAAGTAAAAGCAGAATTTTTAAAAGATAAACACATTTAAGTCATTAAGAAGATCTAATGAAAGAATGTCCTTGAAAGTAGGTTAAGGCTTTTGTCACATCAGTCAGAGATACACATTAGTCCAACACTACACTGCATTTCAACAGCTACCATCTAATTTTCTATGGATGTTTTAGAAGATTTACTATAAAGGCATTGGGGAGGGTGCATACAGAAATTATAGTGGGGCTTATTGTTTCAGTAAAATCAAATAAGGTCTGGGTTGATTCAAAAGCCAAAATGGGTCTGTATTTTCCAATCTGGAATTTCAAAGTTAGACATTCAGCTTCATGTGGGAGCATACACAGCAGAGTGGCCTGGTTTAAAGTAACACCAACCATCCCAAGTACCACAGGAGTGGCATGTGTTCATACCTATGAAAACTGGACTTCATATTTGCCCTGAGGGTAGAGACGTACTTTGGGTAGCCACTTTGGGAGATTTTGCTTAGTTCAAGGTAGTTCACAAAATTAGTACAAAACATCAAATGATCAAATAAATTTTCTAGGCTCACATCTGGTTATCTGATTTCCTAAAAAAATTGCAAGTGATGGAAGTAATCAGGAAGCTTGGAAGATTTTTGTATGGGAAGTCACTAAAAAAATTAATCGCTGTTCCTGATTTCTAATACAGTAATGCCTAGAGGTCAGATACTTCTCTTTGCTGGACATCTGTGTGCACAGAACAGGGAGATATTTTCTGCACAAAATGTTTTGCAGCCTAAAACCCAAACAGCTGTTTTTCGATTAAAAGGGGAATAACAAAATTCTACAGACCAACGAACAGCATCAAGATTGTAGACTATGTGTGCTGCTTTATCTCCTCTCATTACGCAAGAAACAAAGAACATTCAATGCAATCAACAGGTATCCAACTGCTACAGGAATACGTGTTTTTGGCGAAACATAGTTGACTTTGGATTTCACTGCTGCAAGGTATCACTGAGAATCTCTACACCACCAAGCAAATAGAGGACCAGGGAGTTGCTCATACACCAGACCTCCAGTCACTCCCATTGCTTAAACATTATCTTACTTCTTTGCTCTTTTCTCAGCAGCTCCAACTCACTGTCTTGCAAAGCAATATTGCGAGTAGGTCCTTTTGGGCAATACAGCTGTTCTTTTATGGACAACAATGCACCAGTTTGTTTCTTTCTGCCCTCCAATGTTATCCCCAAAGGACCAGATATTCCTAGATGCACTCCAGGCCATTAAATATATGTCCTAAATTTCATGTTGTTAAAATGCCACTCTTGCAGACTCTGACATATCGCTGACACTAATTCAGATACATTGAGCAGGGTAAAAAAAACCCCCCAAAAAACAAAACAAAAAAACCCCCAAACAAACAGAGAAAAATTATTCTTATGTCCTAGGACCACTGTTTCACTATTTGGGTCCTAAGGAAATATTGGGCCGAGTCATCATATTCTAGACATACTCGACTGCAGAGTGGCAGTGTGAATGCAAGCCAGCGGGTGTCATCAATCCTGGGAACAGAAGTCATTTCCTGGCCTTCTCGCAACATTAGATGTGACACATCACATACCCTCAGGCAGATGATAGCTCTGGATCTGTTTTATTTACTAGTATATATGTAAACAGTGAGATCAATAACTTAGGAGGACCAAAAAAGTATCTGATGGTTGCCAAGAGAGAATGAGAACCTACACAGCTAAATTAAGTACAAAATAGACATGACCTTAGCTGTTGAAACAACTAGTGTCCTGAAACAACTCATGCTTCAGGACACCAGTTATTAAAATTCCTCTGATTAGACAGAAACTACCACCCTAGACAAGTTTATATAGTACGTAATTGCCTGTAATGGTTTCCCATCCTCCATAGTACAAATCATCACACACCACTGGTTTGATTCACTCCGGAAACTTCTGTGATCCTAATATTGGCATCCAGTCATGTCACTGTTCAACTAATATATCCCTCAACACACAATGGTCAAACAATTCCTTTGCCACTACTGGTCTTTTTGAAGTTTATTAATTTAAAGCATTAACCTATTTCTAACATGAGGTACTATATTATCATGCTAAACTATGTAAATTTTTTACAAGAGCTTCCTACACAACGTGCATTTGCTGATAACAAGCACTTCCTGAAGGGAGTGAATGTTCTTAACTCCCCTTACTGAGAGTAGGAGACGCTTAGTGTTTCGGGATTAGACTTGAGCCCCTCAATCCTTGCCTGATTCCTGGCAAAATCTGTTGTCTGGCCTACATATCACAAGTTCAGCTTGCCAACCACCACATGATCCTCCTGCAAGTAAAATGCATTGTCAGAGTTTTATTGGATCAAAGGTAGACGTCTAAGAGTAGGACCTAATGTGACCTAGTTGTCTATGTTTCCTTCATAGTCCATGAAGGGAATAGGAAGATGTACAGAGCAATTAATTTAAATATAATGGCTAGAACTGATTTTCTATCAATTCTAAAGGGCATCCACAGAGATTTATCTCAGACATAAACAACCTCACTAGATGTCTACCATTATGTGAGGTGAATCTCATCACCGCTTACATGGTTCAATAGCTGCATCAGTTGGACTCATCTGGAACACAGGTAGTTGCTGCATGGTCCTTCACCATGCACAGAGCTTTGCAATTTGCTGCTTCTGTTCCAGGCATGCTTGTGTGCACAAAAGCACACCACATTATTCCAACCCTGCTAGGTGATTTAGTAAAAAATATTAGATCTGCAAATAAAATTCACTTTGCCATTGTTCTTAGACCACCACCAGACATCAAAACTACTATTAATCCCCCATTCTGTCAATCTCCAGCATTTGTTTATATAGGAATTGGTCAGCAGCACAAAGGCAAAGCAACGACATAAATGAGCTGAGAGTATTGGACTACAGCTGAAATAGATACATAAATAAGAACACGGGTCTTCCTCTGCCTACACCCCAGATATGGCTGATTGTCTGACTGTGACTTTACTGTGGTACCCAGTGACCAGGGCTCAGTACCTGCTACAACCTTGACCTGATGCTACATCAGAATAAGATCAAGGTGCATACACCTTCACACACACACTTCAACTGTGAAATGGGAGCCCTGCAGTCATTTCTTTCCTTTGACTCCCTCTTCTCCCAAGATAATTTCCTGAACTATACCTGCTGATGGCAGAGATGGAGGAGGGACCACATCCTGCAAGAGGTCCTCCTTACTGCAGGTGGGAATGAGGCCAGACCAGGAGCATGAGAAGGAACTTGGTGAAGTTTCTTTTCAAGAAGGAAAAAGGAAGGAAACAGGAAGGAGAAAAGATGGGATTCCAGTCCCTATTCCCTAGTCCCCAGGCACAATGCAAAAACTGATTTGGGAATACATTTTTTTCTCCTCATCCTTTGCCTCTGTTTGCTTGGGTACTCTTCTAGTATACAGGAGATAAAGGTGTTAAACTGCTGATGCTAGGGAAGGAATCAGATCTCCTACTTCATAGGAACCTCTTGGTATTTCACCTAGTATGATTAAGCACTAAGCCTTTAGCTGTGTATTAAAGGAAAGTAACCACAACTGCATTTGGTGAGGAATCAAATCTTTCCAGCATGCACTGTATGTTATTGGAGACTGCTGATTGAACTCACAAGCTAGGGCCTTGCAGGATTCTTGGCTTCTGGGCTATCATCAGGTTAAGCCATCAACTGGCTATAAACTTCCTAGACTGGAGAAAATTTTGGCAGAAAGAACTTTCAAGGGACGACTCAGGCACCCCAGAGGTTAGTGGCATCTAGATGTATGGGTTTAGATTGAAACTATGGACTTTGGGGAATTTCAAGCATCTAATTTTTCCCCTAGTGCCTCATCCCTTTATGTGGTTTTCATATTGTTTGAAACAGGAACTACCCTGCAGTTGAAACAAGATAACATTTAAAATTAAAACAGGGAACAATGTTCTAGAAGAACATAGAAGCTGAATAAGGATAGAGTGGGAGAAGAAAGGGAGCAAAAAGGGTGTAAGAAGAGAAAGGCAGAATTAGGATGGAGTGGGAGAAAATGAGATCAGAATTAAAAATAAACCTCAGCCACTTTTCATGTTGAAAGCTCACAGCTAGTAAGCTGATTGGGATCCTAAAGCTCTGCCAGAGTATTACAAAAAGAGCATTTGAAGTTACCATCATGTGTTTTATGTGTTTCATAATCACATTTGTTAATTGGAAGTTGTGTGATTTCATATGTACTAAGGTCTAGTACTTTACCAATAGACTCTAATTAGTAAATCTTGCAAAGAAGGGAATGCAGGCTGATGATCTACTCAACAGGCTTGTATGCACAGTGGAAGACTGTCATCAAGATTAAATGCCAGATAAAATGGTGGCTTTATTAATTTTCACTTGACTGTAATACAAATATATGAACCATGCAATTCTTTCAAAATCCTAGCGACATTAAGTTCTCCCCATCTCATACTGCGTCCTCACCTCACTCTCACACACAGTAGCAGAGAGTACTTTCTCCTACTAACCTGCAATAAACTCTGCTTACAGCTGCCTTCGAAGGAGATCTGCCAAAACTTAAAAATAAATGAGACAAGATTAAGATTAATAAAACAGACAAGGATAGTTGTTTGTTCTGTTATGATCCAAATTCAGTCCATTAAGGGAAGAGTATAAGACTCTCTTCTAGTTAAATTGACTGAAACATTCTGCAACAATGGAGAATAATAAAGCACAATTAAAAGTGAAAGTGACCTGGGGCTTTAAATACCCAAGAACCATGTTAATGGAACAAGAAGGCCATTTAAAGGTCAGCAGCTTATAAACAATATCCTCAGAGCAATTTCTCAAGAGGAAAATAATTTCTGATGGACCTACTGTGTAGGTTATAAAAGAGAAGGCTTCTCCCATCCTGAAGGAAGCCAAGCAAAATTAAATGCCTACTACGAGGCTCTGGCAGCCATTGTTTCATGTCTCGTGTTCAAGGGGAGCTATTCTTATTCCAGTTTATAGTCATGAGTTTTCCAAAACATTTATTTCTTTGGACATGTTATCTGGGCTGCAGTCCATAAGCTCTGCACCGCAGATGGGGGTTACATGAGGAGCTTCACTGCTGCAGAGCAAGAGGCAAAAGAAAACACTGAAGCTCACAGTTTTCTCTGGGCAGTGATGGGAAGCAGCATCTGTCTACCCCTTCTGTTCCCTGCCCAGCTGTGGTGGTTTCACTTGACTAGAAGCCAGACACAGCCATTTGCTCACTCTCAGCCTCCCTTCCAGGAACAGGGGAGATGTAAGGGTAAGGAGACTTGTAGGTTGAGATATAAACAATTTAATAATTGAAATAAAGTGAAACTTAAAATAATAATGATAATAATAGTAATAATAAAATATGAAAATGAGCTATGCACAGTGCAATTGCTCACCACCCACCAACCAAGCCCGGCCCATTCTCAGATAACAATCTCAGAGGAGCGACGATCTGGAAACCAAAACCACAATCCTGGAAAACCAAGAGACAGAGACAGAGACAGAGAGAGAGGTCTTCCGAGAGACAGAAACTCCCATTGATATACTGAGCATGGTGTTATGATATGGAATATCCCACTGGTATAGTCAAATGCCAATCTAGTTTATTAATTTTAATATTCCTTGCCCCTCCTAGACCTTGCACCTGTAGACTAGCAAAACATGAAGTCCTTTGACTTCCAGCAACAACTGAAAACATTAGTATGTTACTGATGTTCTTTTCATAACAAATCCCATGCTGAAACCAAAACACAGCACTATTCTAATTACTAAAAAGAAACCTCTGTCCCAGCTAAAGACCAGGATACCAGCTATGCTTCTCTGGCAGAGTTTCTGTGGTCTCTCATAAATGCACACTCCTCTCAGCATATCCTGGGGACCAGTGCCTGATGCCAACCTGCACAAGTAGCAAGTGTCATGACACTTCTATTGGAGTCTTCAGTCCTTCCTTGCTGAGACCAGTTGTCCTGGATGAACTGGTCTATGAATTTGGAAGTTTGTTCCCATGAGCGAAAATACAGGAAACTTTCTAAAAACCTAGTATTATTCCTCATATTTACAGAGAACCTGCAAGTTGAAAAGGAAAAAAATATTATTCTCCACTTAGAGGCTTTTTTCCTTCATTTTTCAGACTTACAGGTAGTACCACATTCCAGCAGGGTCTGTACCACAGAAATATGGAAATACTGATTATCCCAAAAAACCTTTATCTTTAATTCTCTGCAGGAAAATATTTATGAGAACGTCCATCAGAAATCTGTCAAAAATGTATGGCTAGAAAATTATTTTTTGTCCAAGCAGGTGTATTGAATACAGTGATCCAACAAAACGGATGCTTTCCTGTGCAACCTGTTGTATGGAACCTGCTTTAGCAGGTGGTTGGACTAGATGATACCCTGAGGTCCTTTCCCATCCCTATGATTCTGTGATTCTGTGAAAAAGGGTGTAAGAAGGGTGATGGAGCACTGGAATAGGCTGCCCAGAGAGGATGTGGAATCTCCTTCTCTGGAGATGTTCAAAACCCACCTGGACACCTTCCTGTGCAACCTGTTGTAGGGAACCTGCTTTGGCAGGGGGGTTGGACTCGATGAACTCCTGAGGTCCCTTCCAACCCCTACTATTCTGTGATTCTGTGATTTTGTGAAAAACTGTATTGTGTCAGCACCCACTGCAAAGACTTCTAGGAAGGACTTGCAGGATCCAGCAACTTGTTCTGTATCATTTCAATCTGTATCTGGGAGAAAAAAATGATCTTACGTATTTATTTAGCCTGTGTTATATCTCAGTCGCCATGGAACACCTCATAATCCAATGTCCAGGGGATAGTTGGCACAAGGTATTATCATGTGTAAGGCATGTTTCGTGTTTCATGCAGCTGTATCAAAGACTGACATAAACCAGTTGTTTCAAAAGTCGTTTAATGACAGAGAAGAATTATACTCGGGCTTTTGGTGAATTCTTTGCAGATGTGTCTTAATTCAAGAGGTAGCCTAATAGTAATGCTGCCTTACACAACACAGGTTTCACTGACTATTTATGGGCATTTAGGATTTCATTAGTTCCCTTTCTGAATGCCTTTCTTCTGCTGTGCTCATTTTGTACTTGTTTCTCCATCTGCCCTTTTACTTCCTTTTGCACACCAGAAGTTAATTGAATATTTTACTCCCCGTTCCTTTCATGCTCTCTTTTATCCAAGTAACACATCAACCCAATGACTTGAAGTTTTGTCCCCCTGTGTTCAGGTTAGTCAAAAAATTAACCAAAATAATTCAATCAATTTGCTGTGTATGTGTGTTGCCTGTAAAGCACCATGTGTGGTTTTTCTTTAAATATGACATTGCATAGTGTTATTGATATTTCAAGAAAAAGAATCTCCTCTACATTTTCTCCTGGTACAGTTTATTTACAGCAGGCTGACCATGCACTCACTGTCCACAGACAGTGCGTGCAGAGTCACAGGAACAGCTGACCAAACACAACCAAGCTAAATTCAACTTAGTACATTTTCCATTGCCTATAAAAGAAATCTGTTTTTTATAGATTTTGTCTGGGTCTTGCTTCTGAGATATACGTGTAAAAATAAGAAAAATAAGACAGGAAGCTGGACAGATTTTTGTCCCTCAAGACTGTAAAATCGCTCAATAAACCTCCTTCTATAATAAAACCTTTAAAATGATGGTTTGAAGGTTGAAATCCTAGCTCCACTGGAGTCAATAGTAAAACTCCTATTCACATCAGAAGCGACTGACTTCTGCGCTAGTGAAAGCCCTTTAACTACACCAGGTATGCTACATAATGACTCAATATAATAACTTATTAAAAACTACATACTTTTCTCCAGACAGGATTTCACAATTTTTTACTAATATTACATTTTTAAAAATACTGATTTCTCCCTTTGATAAAAGACAGTCAATATACCAATGCCCATTAATACTGAGCAGAAATTTTAAAAAGCAGTCCTGAAGACAGCATGGAAATGAAACTGCAGGGGGAATGTTATATAGGCCAAATGAAATGGTCAAGGCTGTTTTATGTCTTTACTGGAAGCTGGTATCTCTAGGACTAAAGTAAATGTTAAAAGTATTATTGTTCAAGATGGACTCAGATCGACATCTGTCTAATTCCTACAAAACTAGGAGGATTTTGTAGTCTTTGTTTGTGCCTAACATTTTGGTTTATACTGACCAAAGTATACATGGTAAGCACCCAAACAGAAAAAAAAAAAAAATCCAGCCTGTAAAACACCAACAAAAATGAATTTTGGAGAGAGAAATTCACATTGTCAGCTGTCTGTTCACAGTACGGTTAAACCCCGGTGTGTAATTGCAGCATTAGTCATGCTGGCTAACAAAGGCACTGCAGCATGGGCAGGGGAATGACAGTGGAGAGCGGAGAGGTCATCATCTGTTCGAGCCCCCAGCTTTCCTCATCAGCCTCCAACATCAGCTCAGCAAGCATGATGGGGAGCCTGGACTGGAGCACTTTGCTCGCTGCCACCCTCTTTGCACCCCACCACTGACTTGTCTGAGGGGTGGCTGCTAGCCCTGCTCCACTAGTGGGCAGCTGCAGATAGGCTCAGGTCCTTCTGCACCACTGGTCCAGCACAGAGGGGACAGAAGTCAGCCTTCACATTGAAGCTGTAACTGTGTCAATGCTCCCTTGGAGCAGAGTGGAAGAGGAACAAAGAGGATAAACCTTTTCCAAAGCAGTCTCATGTCTGAGATGGGCTGCTTCTGAATTCAAGCTTTGGGTTAACAAACGTGTACCACTACGGGTGTGAAATGAAAGCCCCTTCTCCACCTACAGAAAACTCTTTTGAAGAGTTGGCCTTACACTTTTTTTTTTCTTAGTAAGTCAGTAACTAAGTGAGGGCTTGAATCCAAAAATATCATCCTTATGTAATGATTTCATCAGTTTGTAAATTCAGGGAACAATATTTCTAATAGTGACATCTCTTACATTGTTACTGTTTGCAGCTATGGATTATCAGAATTGTAAATACAGAACTATGGGAATAATCTATCAAGAAATGCGTTAGATTTACCCTCACTTGAAGTCATTAAATCAAGTGTGGACATCTCTGAAAAACATATTCTAGCTCAACCACAATACGAGTCTGTGCCATGGGCCTGCATTGTAATGTTGGAGGATGTGATGACAATAGCTCTTACAAGTATTAAAAGTTATGAATCTTTGAATCTGCTTAGACAGACTGATATGGATTTCTTGGGTTATTTCAGCATTCATATTTGTCAGCTTAAAGAAAAACATCAAAAACAAAGGTACAAAGCCCAGCCTTTCAGGATATAAATAGTTTAACAGTTCCTAGAGGGAAAGGTACCTAAATGAACCTGGCTGATTCTAGGCTGCCATTAGACAAAGCCTTCCCCAAAACCCACTCTTAAGGGCATTTGAGGTGGAAGGAGATACCGGCCACAAGACAGTATCAAAGCACACTTCCTTGGGGGGTAAGAAGTTCAGAAATGTTTTATAAGTAGCTAAAAGCATCTGAGGAGAACAGCTGTTTTAAAATACAGAATAAAGGCAGGAGGACTGAGGAGGCTGTTTCTTTTAAAGAGAGTGTTTATACTGATCAAGAAAGTGTTTCAGTGTGGCCAAACCAGAGCACCCAGCGTTGCATGAAACACAACAAACCTTCACCATTGCTCCAGTGTCCTCCTCCCACTGAGTGTTCCCTGTGCCGAGGAGGAACCATGCCAATTTATTCATCTCAAATTGTGAATTCCAGACACTGGTTGGAAGTAAATATTTTTTTTTTCTTCTGTCTACTTACCAAGATCATATTGTTAGAAACAGTAAGAGATCCTCCAGAGCTGATCCTGTGCAGAGGTAGGCATCATGGGTCTCCCTGCTGGCACGTCATGTGGGAAAAGGACCATAAAACTGTGGGATCCTAATCTTACAGTGAAGTGTGCAAGAGATTAATACTGAAGCCATATGAATCCTGCAAACTGTGACACCACTCCCAAACAGGGACTTTTTTTTTCCTTTAATACCTAGCATGATAACATCCCTGAGACAGAAAAGGCATTGCCACAGCAGAATTCAGTAAAGCACGGTAAGCAATATGAGGTAATTTGCATGATTAATCAATCACGTTTTGTCCTAAATTATTGAGCTTTTTGTCAGCTTTTTGGTTCAACCAACATGTTAATTAACAGCTGGTCTCTCAAATCATCCCCAAGCCATGCTGGCAAGATCCTGGAGCTTCATTGGCTGGCACCAGGGAGGAGGATTTCTGGAAGGTCATTAGTGTACAAAGAGCAACCTCAAATTTCAGGTTTGCTTACTCATTTCAGACACCTTCAGAGTCCCACAAAGGGCATATAAATATGAAGTTTCCTGAATGACAAAAACAGAAATAAAAAAGAGCAGGAGTGGAGAGAGAAGAAAGGAGGGTCTGAGAATGCCATTTTCCATGGTAATGCAGAGCAGTCAGGAAGAGCAGAGCAGTGCTCCAAATGAATTGGAGAAAAAGAGGTTCAAATGCCATGAATGAGGAGACTCTATGGGGCCTCCCATGTTTTGGGGCTGAGAAGCAAAAAAGCAGGTAAAAAGTAAGAGGACACAAACCCAAGAGGAAAGCATCTGTGAAAGAAAGAGTAGGGAAAACTGGGGAAGAGGAGGTAGGGACAAATAAGAAGGAAATTGATTTTTTTCTTGGCAATAAGTGAATCCTTCTTATGTGCTTACAGAGGAAATTGCCTTTCCTTGGAGAACCTGGCACATTCTCCAGAGGCTAATAGCCTTTCGGCACTGAGATGTCCTATGTATCAGAGCAAATTTGTATGCAAACAGGCAATGAGTTTGTTCACATAGTTCTATAATCCACTAGTGAAAAAACAGGACAAGGCTATAGCAAAAATGCGCCCCAGCACAGCCTTAGCTGAAAGAGGAGCTTCATGGTAACCCAACGAAGGTCTACATAGTGGTTAACTCTGCAGCACAGGCCAGCAGGTTGGGAGGGGATCTGCACCTCAGCAACTCATCTATTTGCAAGAGACCCAGGACCATAGTAGTCAAGAGTACCAATTGCTGTATGTGCAGATACAACATTTGCCAGGGATGTATTTGACATTTAAATGCATAGGATCAAAGTTGTTCATAGTTTCTCTGGAGAGAGTTCTGAAACTGTCCACCCTCCTCACCATAATCTTCGGGCCCCTACGTTTCCACATCATCTCAACTAAAACATCTTGTTTTCTCCTCTGAAGAACACAGTGATGTAATTAATAGTAAGTAAGAGCTAACCAACAACTGTACGCACTTTCTTATGTTCTCAGTCAAGCAAATCTTCCATTTTCTCGGGTAATTTCTTTTTAATGTGCTGGTTGCTATTATTTCTTGATAGTGATAAAAGACCTGAAGCAAAACTCTTTTCAGAGAATTCAAGAGGAAAAAAAAAATCTTTATTGGCTGAAAGGAGCATATTTAATGCATGCAGAAGGTGTTAATTAAAAATCCTTAAAGCTGACATTATAGCCCTAAAAATCAGGAATATTTTGAGTCTTGAATGTCTTAGTTATCATCACAGAACATGTTTGCCATGGCACCCATTTCTTTGCCCTGAGGCATTACTATAAAATTAAAAATAGGCATTTGGAGCTCGTAAGCTTTGATCTAATTGAATTTGTGGTAGGATCAAATCATAATATGCCCATGATTTGCTGATCTCATTCCTCCTCTTCCCTTCTGGCAAGGGTTTGTCAAATGATACTAATGGACGCTTATAACCTGCTAAGAGATTTTCTACAAAGCTGATTTTTCACTGTGTAACTTACTGTTGTGCGGGGGCTTAACAAAAAAAAAAGCCCAACAACAACAAAAAAAAGACCCACCTGAAATCTGCATACACACTAAATGGCAGAGGAATCTTCCAAACTGCTATGATTCAGTAGGTGTGGCATGTACCTCTATGTGTTTTTCTTAAGCTGTCTGAGTGCACACCACGCTGTGCAAAGTTGAAAATCAATTAATTTTGGAAACAATTTCTTTTTATGCATTCCGTTCTGTGGACCCAATTTCTTATCTATTCAGAGAATTCTTTTGGCATGAGCAGAGGTAAAACTGATTAATATTAAAGCTCTGCCATCTAATAACAAGTAGTGCTTACCTGAGTTTCAATGAAATACAGATGTGTGTACACATATACCTAGATATATACATTTTATATACACATGAAGGCATGATCAATGCATAGGTTTTATTGATTTATAGGTACAGGCTCTAAATTAAAAATAATGACTATTTTATCCTTTAAGATCTCAGCTAGAAAAACTGACTTTTGCAAATGAGAAGTGGCATCAGTCATCAGTGAAAAGAGTGTACAGAATTTGAAACAGCAAAGCAATTGAACATGAACGGTATGACATAGAAAAGAAGGGTGAATAATTTAAACCCACTCAGGAACAGGTGTGACTTGTTCATAAACCAGTTACAAAAAAAAATTGTTCAATTACTCCTCTTTAGTAAATAACAAATTACCATAGCAACTCCATTTTTCAAATAGCATATGCATATATTTTGTTTCAGAAAAGCTTGAGCCAAAAATTGCATTTTACTACCATACCATGCCTTCTTTCCTAACTTCAAGATCCAAATTCTGTGAACTTCTAGCTCCTTATTTACACACGCTGCCTTGGCCATGACCTGAAACCACCACCTTAAGAGTGACTGTATTACTCAATCCATGCTTAAAAAATTCTGCCTATTTGTTGAGACTGTTACATTGAGCCAATCCAGCCAGTAGCTTTTGTGATAGGGAGAGTAAATAGCTGTCATTTAGGGGGTGGATTCCAAATGATTTGTTAAAATCAGATGGTTTTTATCAGCAATTACAAATGACCTGAGGCATACGTGTGTGTGCTAGTGTATGTTTAAATTTATAATTATATATGTCTGTGGTGGTGGTTAGGAATTTGTAAGCATTTTGATTTTCAAGAAGTAGGGAATTATTCAAAGGGGATCTGATCAGAGTTTGAATATAAACACATACTGGAAGGCTGTTGAATTTAACTGACTCACCACCAAAACCCTTGTGTAGAACTACACAGCCAACACAGACAAGAAGGAGCCCCAAACCCCACTGCTCCCCAGGTTTGTTGTACAGTAACATACATTCATTCACTTCCAAATCCTGGCCCAGACTATAGAAGAAATATTTGTCAGCAACAATCCATCTACAGCATGGAACATTAGCATGATTTGTGATTAAACTTTCTTTAGAAGCAAGTTAAAGGTAGTCATTGTCTCCAGACTTGGATCTGTCTACAAATACATGAGGATTATACAGGCTTAGTTAGGTAACATCATTTTAATACCCAAATCTTTTAAATATGTACGATCTAGACCTTGCACCTTGAAAAGTTACTATTTTTGTGCAGATTCATGTAGTGAGGGGTGTTTCACCTCTTTCAGTTAACCTGTTCAGGCTCAAATTAGTCTCCAAGTGGTCTTCAAACTTGGAGAGGTGGTCAAAATCTGCTGTCGTTGACAGGTTTCCATTTTGCAATCAGCAACAATTGGGAGTTTACTCAATGTTCCCATAACCATCTGTTGCCTCCACAATGGTAATTTAGTCTGGATCCTTCTATCCTATCTATTTTTACATGATTCAGATGGCCAAAAATATCAGAGTGCACAGCAGCATAACAAACAGTGACTCCTTCAATTTGCAAAGTATCTCAGATCCATTTCTGATTTTATAAAACTATGCCAGAAGGTTGGCCCAATAAACATAAACCATGTATACAATTGTAAGCTCTGGTACCTTGTCCTTATTTTTTTAAACAATAAGGGAAGAAGGTGAAGTATAAAATACAGGCACTTATTCCTTAGCCAGCCTCATCTCATAGTTCATTTGGCATCATTTTTGCTATAAGAGATTCTCTGAACCAAGCCACTCAATCACCAATAGAGGCAGTGAAACAAATCTCTTCTCATTCCATTGGAAATATGCAAACAGTAATATATCTCTTGCCTGAAGAAGAATTCCCTGTTCATACCACAGTAATTTATCTCACAGAATTATCTTGCTTTAGTTATTCATTCTAGAAGCTTTTAAAGGAAAGAGGGAAAAAAATGAAAAAAAAAAATCAAACCACTCATCGAGCAAACACAATTAGTTGATCAAGTTTTTCTGTGTCTGGTGACTCAAATCAATTGAATTGCAAATCTTTTTTCAGGTCATGTTATGTGGGTTACATCTATAGTAACATTTCAGTATGTGGCAAGTGTGCAATTTTGGAAGAAGTCTCCCAGCTGTCCCCACTTGTAGTGCCTTGGTTGACATCATGGAGAGGAGACAAGTCCCTGTGCCCAGGCTGAGTTCCTCCCAGTGGGGCTAAACTGGCAGATGCATTTCAGGGGAGCACCTGAGGCACTCCAGCCACTCAAGGGTGCTCAGTCCAAACAGGAAGGTTAGAGCTAGGTTAGAAGAAGACCTCCTGAAATGCAGATAGACACCAGGTCCACAGCCTCAACTGCTTTGCTTTGCAGATCCATTCCTCTCAGGTTGCACTACTTACTAATATAGATACAGGTTCTGCCACAGTGCTTTGCTTAAGAAGACTTTCTTGCATGGAGTCATTATGTCAGTGCGATTTTATTGATATCTTTGGTTGCATTACCTTCTGCCACCTTTTCATCTTTGTATTCTGGCAAGAAATGCAATTCTACACAAGTATAAAGTTATCATAACCTTGCCATAAACTGAGTGACATGATAACCTGTCTTGTCAGGTAGTTTCACAGTGCTATGCCTCCGCTGGAAGGCTGAGAATGAAGCAAATATTCAAAGATTTTTTTTATATGTCCCCTCAAGCCACAAGTAGATGTAAGTCCTGATATGAAATGACACTACATTTTGTTTGGGAAAATTTTACAGAGTTGCTTTAGCCCAAGATGGCAGCTATTATGTAACCAGCAACAACATCTCTCTTTCAAATTCTTCATTTTCTCTTTTCTTTGTGCAGACCAAATATACTTTGGGCTCAATTAGCTTTCCCTTTAGATAATTAGAATAGAGCAAAGTGCTTAAATCAGCTAATGAAACTTTCTGAATTAACACAGCCCCTCCCAACTTTAGACAGATGTCTGAAGCATGCAGAGGTAGAGTCAAAATACAGTAGTAGCACACGGAGACAGGACAAAGCTGAGGGTAAAGAATCCTTTTTTTTTTTGTTTTCAGTATCTTTTTATAGTTTTGAATTTTCAACTTTGAAATTCTTGACCCTCGTTGCAATGACTGTCAAACAGCCATAAAGCATCCCCTCTGTTCAGAAGAGTCATCGCTTGTCCCTGACTTCCTGCATCTCCCATGGTCTGAGCAGTAGCAATGAAAGAATATGTTTTTTCTTGGCCTCCGAGGAAAACCTAGTCTGCATGGGTATACCAACACAGCTGTTATATGAAGTCTTCAAAATTATCACTAGCCATGTTAGTGCAAAACACATGCAGATTAAAGTGAAAACAGTAACAGAGTTGGTTGCTGTTCTTTGCCTCAGTTTTCTGATCATTCTTGAATGCTCCTTGGTCACCGCTGTGTAAGGCAGTTCCTCAGTTTTATTTTAGCCAGTGCCTCACTGCAATGCATTAAGAACTTTCTTCATGATTCCTTACAGTAGGTAGTTGCTGAATTACGCTGGTCAGCAAAGAAAAAAGGCAAAAGGCTTTTCAAGTTTCATAAATTTTCTTTAAAATCTGAATGATGAGACACACCAAGGAGAAGTACTCTTTTAGATACTATTTCTCAACATTTTTAAGCCAAGGACTACCATGTCTTTGTGAAACAAAATGTCTTTTCATTAACAGCCAAATAAAATTTAACCTAAGATTTTAGTAGTCATTTCTTAATTCTACTTTTCCACATTGTGTTTCTTATTTGCATATGTAGGAATGTGTGTATTTAGAGAATTTTTTTAATGCATTTGTTCTGTGGACCATGCATCCTGGAGACAACAGGCTGTTAAATACTTCTGAGTGTAGCTACAATCTCCCATTGGAGCCTGTTTTTTATTTCACTCAGAGACTATAATCAGTCAGACTGTTACAGGTTTTGTTTTATGCTCACAACAGCTTTCTTTAACCTTTAGTTAGTCCTACAGCCAAGAGAAATCTCCAGTACCTCAAAAAAACCTACACTGTCATTCTTCTCTTTTATTCCAAATGTTAGCTGCATTTTAAATCCTTTTGTTACAGTAGACGGTAGTCTCCTTGCTAAACCTTCTGGGGTGGGGAGGTCCCACAACATCAACTTTGTCAGCTTGGCTTTCCTGATTTGATTTTCCTTAGTTTATATACAATCAGAAGCTGGGTTTCACAGTCACAACTTACTTTGTTCTGTAGCTTCTTACAGAGTGTGAAATTTCACCTAAAGGATCTCATGGCCTAGTCACTGCACTTGAAGCACTCCCCAAAAAGTGACAGGGATTCTAAGACTACACATGTATTCTCCCAGTTATACTGGCATGCTATTAATTAAAATTAATTGCCCCAAGAGCTGTAGAGTAGCATAACCTTCCTCAGCCTCAGCCTGTCCAGCTGCAGCAGCACAGTCACAAGTCCTCTGTCCGAAGTCAGCTGTAGGGTTCAATTTTTTCCCGTAATTTCAAAGTACCAGGAATGTCAGAAACCAAAGTGGCTGCGAGGAAGATCTAGCAACCTGCCAGAGGCCCTGCATGTCTGTTAGCAGAATCTCCTTGTTTTAGAAAGGCACTGAGCCTTGCTGAGCGTTGAAGGATCAGCAGTCTACATTTACCCTTGTGCCCCACAGAAAGGATACAGTCTTCCTGCCTACAGCTCTGGAGGTGAATCAAGGAAGGTACATGCATGGCATGGTCACTGAATTAACGTGTGCTGAGAAAATAATGGGTCCTCTAAAGATTATTTTTTAAATCTCTTGATATGTTGGAGTTACAATGATGGAGCATTTGTGTCCCAAAATAAGGTATCTTGGAACCTCTGTCATCACATGACAAATCAGGACACTGCTGGCATTTCCTTTCTCCATAGCGAACCTGAAATGTGAAGCTGTCTTACAGTGAAAACTGTGGGAGTACCATCACTTGAGAATTCAAAACTAGGCTGAACAATTTGCCAGAGAATATGCAGTAAGAAATAATCATCCTCTAACAAATGACCTAGACTAGAAAGCCAAGCAGGACTTTTCCAGCTTTTACTTTTATTATTCCTTGCTGTGTGATTATTTGGAAAGTCACAAAATTTCCTATCAATTTAGAGTGGCTTTTTATATGCAAAACTCATACAAATCTCAGTATAGGGAACTGCATTTTGGAAATAACATTTTCAAGAGCATTTCTGGAATTCCATTTCTGTCAGGCACCCTTACCAATATCTAACCAACCTAAATAACAGTTATCCAGATTTCTTTTAAATTCTGACTTTGCTTGATCGATTCTATTTTGATACTACAATAAAATGGCACTGTGTAATTTTATTCTTTTCTTCATTCATAATTGCCCTTTTGATTTTTAAAATAATGCTTCTTGCTAACTGCAATGTGAGCTGCATTCACTTTGTTATGTTATCTAAATTTGAGCAAATATTATAAAGCTTGTGTAGTTCCACTGAGGGACAGAATGTTCTCATTTCTTCAATTACTCACATTTGACTATAATGTTCACAAAGACATTTGCACTTGTTCTTCTTTCTTATAATTGGAAACCTTGAGATTAACACTGTTTTTCAAAATAAGATACATTTGAGTCAACAAGCCTTTCTAAACTTAATTTTCAGTACTGCAGGTCATTCTTTTTTTTTTTTTCTCTATTCTAGCTTTCATTCAGAAGCAAACATACATATCACAGAAATGTACATTTTTAAATGCTCTTGTTGATTTAGGCCCAGTTTCTCACAGAGATCCTGGCTTAATTATGCTTGCTCAAACACTGCAACTATTGAAAACGTCCTTCAAAGGGACTTGTCTTCTACCAAACTGTAGAAATCTCCCCATCAGGGAGCTGAGTCACTGGGCTGAGTCTCAAGCCTACCACAACTTAAGCATAACCATCCAGCTTCTCAGGCTTGAGGAGGGACACATAGTTCCATGGAGCAAGGATGTGTCAATAAAGTGCAGAGCTCTTGGAATGTATCTGGGCCTTTATCTCCTTGAAACAAAAGAAGAGTCCCTCCTTGTTCAAAAGGACAACCATAATAAGTGTGTTTGCTTAGAGCTGGAAGTAACCTCCTGGGTCATTGAGCCTGATCACCTGATAGTGCAAGCAATCGTGTTGTATTAGCAGTCCAAGTGATGCACAGAGCTGGACTGCTCACTTCCTCGCACCTTGTGCAGTTATCCCAGCCTGTACTCACCATGTGTGGCCCTTGGCCTCACAGCAACTGCTCTGTGCTTATCTGTTGGTGAAAAGCAGTCAGCACCCTGGATTAATCCAGTTTACCATGTGTCAGCACAGGAGGTCTCATGGGACTGAGGGCAGGATGATGGGGCTCCAGTGCCAGCCTAGGTGGGTTTCCAGATTTCACTAGCCTGTAACCCTCACATACAAAAGCATAGCAAGGTTCAGCTTTTGACCAATATTTTAAACTTACCTTTTAGCCCTTGAATTTGGAAATAAGAAACCCTTATTTTGGAATGGAAATGGCGATGCTTTCCAGCTCCAGCAAGACACTGCTGACCAAGCCCACTGCTGGCTGGAGAAATTGGACAGCACACAGCATGTCCTCCAAGGCACATAAGGGACAGAGGCACACCAGGGATACTGCCCCACTGCTCTGGAGGAACCAAAGCTCCTCACTTTCAGTCCTCTTTCTTTTTTACTATTCCCCTTGAACAGTGCATGTGCTTTTATAATAGAGATTAATTACAGAAATGTGGCAGGTTTTGACAGCAGAAGGTAACTTCTGTCTGGAAATAGCATGAATTGTAGAATGCTTTCATGTCTGAAGAAGGACACTAACAAACGAATGGCTAGAAACAAAATAAAATAAACATTTTGTTTAAGCAGTGTGGTATTTAATGTCACAAACTGAAGGGAAATCCAACAGCAGAATAAACAGAACCATAGAACAGTTTGGGTTGAAAGGGACTTTTAAAGGTCACCTAGTCCAACATCCCTGCAGTGAGCAGGGAAATCTTCAACTAGATCAGTTTGCTCAGAGCTCCGTCCAGCCTGACCTTCAATGTTTTCAGGGATGGGACTTCTACCACCTCTCCTAGAAGCTATGCTGAAGCACATGGAGGTGATTCAAGACAGCCACCATGGCCTTACTAGGGGCAGGGCTGACCAACCTAGTGGCTTTCTACAATGAAGTAACTGCATCAATAGACAAAGGAAGAGCTATGGATGTCATCGATCTGGATTTCTGCAAGGCCTTTGACTCAGTCCCCCACAACACCCTTCTCTCTAAGTTGGAGAGGTATGGATTTGATAGGTGGACTGTTCAGTGGATAAGAAATTGGCTGGATGGTCACATCCAGAGGGTAGTAGTCAATGGCTACTCATCAACAGTCAATTAATCAAATTCATCTCTCTCCAGTTTAGAGAGAAGGACATTGTGGGGGACCATGTTAAAGACCTTACAGAAGTCCAGATAGATGATATCCACAGCTCTTCTCTTGTCCACTAATGTAATCACTCCATTGTAGAAGGCTACTACATTGGTCAGGCAGGACTTGCCCTTGGTGAAGCCATTCTGGCTGTCTTGAATCACCTCCCTGTCCTCTATGAGCCTTAGCATAGCTTCTAGAAGGATCTGTTCCATGATCTTCCCAGGCACAGAGGTGAAGCTGGCATGTCGGTAGTTCCCAGGGTCTTCCTTTCTACCATTTTTAAAAATGGGTGCAATATTTCCCTTTTTCCAGTCACCAGAGACTTCACCTGACTGCCATGACTTTTCATTTATCATGGAGAGTGGCCTGGCAACTACATCAGGCAATTCCCTCAGGACTCTGGGATGCATCTCCTCAGGTCCTATAGATGTATGTTCAGGTTCCTCAGGTGGTCACAAACCTGGTATTCTCTTACAGTGGGAGGGGCTTTGCTCCCGCAGTCCCTGACCTGTTGTCCATCCACTCAAGAGGTGTGGGAAGAGAGGTTGCCAGAGAAGACTGGGGCAAAAAAGTTGTTTTCCTCATCCATTGTCACCAGTTTTCCAGTCTTGCTCATCAGGGGGAATTCACTTTCTTTGACCTTCCTTTTCTGGCTGACATACCTGTAGAAACCCTTCTTACTACTCTTTGCATCCCTTGACAAGTTCAGTTCCAACCGCACACCTTGGCCTTCCTGACCTTGTCCCTACACAACTGGGCAGTGTCCCTATACTCTTCCCAGGATACCTGTCCACGGTCCACTGCCTGTGCATTTCCTTCTTGACCTTTAGCTTGACCAGCAGGTCCCAACTCAGTCATGCTGGTCTCTTGCCTTCCTTGCCTGATTTCTAACACCTGGGCATTGAGAGCTGTTGCACTCTGTGGTAAGCATCCTTAAAGATCTGCCAGCTCTGTTCTGCTCCCTTGTCCCTGAGGGCAGTTTCCCAGGGAGTCCTATTGATTAACTCCTTGAACAGCTGTAAGTTTGCTTTCCTAAAATTCAGGGTCCTGGCTTTATTCTTCCTCTGATCCATATTCCTCAGGACTGTGAACTCCACCAGTGTGTGATCACTGCAGCCCAGGCTGCCTCCAGTCTTGCTGTCACCTATTAGTGTATCTGTGTTGGTGGCCATCAGGTCCAGTACCACATCCCCTCGGGTAGGGCTGTCTATCACCTGGCTTAAGAAGTTATGCTCCATGCACCCCAGGAATCTCCTGAATTGCCTACAGCTCACTGTGCTAATTTTCCAGCAGATTTTGTGATGGCTAAAATCCCCAGAGCAGGACAAGAGCCTGCAAGCACAATGCCTTCTGGAGCTGCCCTGTAAAAAGGCTTCATCAATAGGCTCCCCTTGATTAGGTAGTCTGTAGTAGGCACAAACCACAAGGTTCCCTTTTTTTGCCTCGGTCTCTAATTTTTACCCTTAAGCTTTCAACCTGCTCATAGCTATTCTTCAGAGACAGCTCTTCACAATCTTATCAGTTTCTTGACATCGAAAGCAACACCTCCATCCTTCCTTCCTCACCTGTCCCTTCTGAACAGCCTATTGATAGCCATTGATAGCTGCACTCCAGTCATGGGATTTGTCCCACCAAGTTTCAGTAATTACAACCAACTTCCTAGTAGCACCCTGGCTTCCAGCTCCTCCTGTTTGTTGCCCACACTGTTTGCGTTCATGTAGAGGCAATGTATCTGGGCTGTTGGCTGTGTCACCTTCTTAGAGGTACAACCCTTAATTCCTTTGAGGTATTTCACTGATGTTTCCCTTTTGGCTCCTATTACCCCAGGAGCCCCTGGCTCATCTCTGCAAGACTTTGAGTGTGCTGCAGTGTATCCAGCACATCTCAAAGCAAGCAGATTAAGGACATAAATTCATGCACGTAACACACCCTTGTAAGTGGGAACAACATGTATCTGTACATTTGAATATGGATGTATGCATAAACAGATTTTTTTTTTTCACTCAGGGTTATATCTTAGAAATGTTGTTAATTAATCATTTATAGTAAAATTTTCATAAGAAACATCATACCTGAGGTCCAGCCTCAAGTAAAGAGTGTTTGTCTCATAACTTGAAATACTGGTGAGCAGCCATGCCTGGCCTGAACGGGGGCATCAGTTTCTTTCAGTGTAATGAATTGGGCTGCCCTGCTCTTTATGCATGGGAAGTACAGCCAGTTTGAGACACATTTAAATAAAAACATTCTGACGGTTGTTTGCCTCGGATGAAAGAAAATAAGGCCAGCCTTCAACATCCTAGTGGGGCTTGTGGCTGCATATCCTTTTTTAGTTCCCCAAAAGTTATGTTCTCATTAAAATGTCACCTTACAATAATTCTCTAACGTACCGGTTTCTGCATTCATTAGCTGTTGAGACAAAGCTAGTAATGGAAAAACAGATTACCTTGAATTTACGATGGGCTAATTCTACTCCTTTTAGCCACAATGATAAATCACCCTTTGTTTACAATTGAAAGACCAGTAATTTTGAGCAGAATTAAGGATGGATGGAAAAATATAGTTTTAACTTTTGGCACAGATTGTTATGGGGCCCTGAAGCAACAATACAGTCAACAAGTAAAATGTTAAAACAAGCTCTGGTAAAGCCCAGCGAACAATGCTATCGAATTGCACTTCTTTTAGTCAGTTGAATATCCCACCATTTACCTCTGACAATGGGATTTGACCCATGAGGAATTCTCTGACACAGAGGTGGGATTCTTAAAGGAGGTGGAACCCAAGACATCTACAGAGAGACTTTGTTTCTGGAATGTCACCACCTAAAACCTTTCTAGAAAGAAAATTAGGGAACTGAAACTTATCAGGATGTAATTAGGGGACTGAAAGTAAAACTGGGGCTAAAACCAGACACTCATTTCTGCAGCCTGGACCTTGTGGGGGTGTTAGGAGATGGTTCTTCTTCTACCTCTAATTACCTTTAGAGCCTCTTTTGATGCTTCTCTGAGACAGCATCAGGATCAGCACACATTCTGCAAAGTACTGAAGCATGTATAAACTCACACACACACTCTGACCAGGCAACACAGACACCTACAAATTACCCTTACATTTCTCTGTCTTGGCGATCCCCTAAAAGCTATGCAGATTTGTTTTGGCTTGTACTACCTCTGCAGATGCCCCATTGGAGCACTGCTGCACAGACTCGTGGTGTCAACAAGAATTAATCTGAGTTGGAGAGAACCTTTGGGAGATGTTTCTTTAGCTGTTTCTCTGGTAGGATGGAGTAGTTCAATGTTAATACACTGAAATGGATCCAAAATTTTTTATTCTTTAATGGAAGAAATTGAGGAAACATAAAGTATTTAGGAGAGACAGCAATAGAAATCATCATAAAGTCCGTAGTACCTAAAAGGTACCAGATCTCATTCACAAAGAAAACTTCCACAGAGCATCTTTGGGGCAGATAGCAATTAACTTTTTTTTTTTTTCCCCAATTAGTTTGTGTTTTTTAATCCTTCTTTAAAAACACAAATAGAAAAAGACAATAAATAAGAAGGTCTCACCTTTGTAGACAGGGTGAGACTACGTGTTAGAGAGATGATGATGAATCCAAATTTATAGCACTAAGCAGCTACATTGTATGTGGAAAAAAAAAAAATCTGAGAAAACATTTAGAAGCTTTTCCTAAAGGCTTTTTTGTACCTGTCTGTATTGGGTTTGCGTGGCAAGGTTT
>NW_010293267.1:0-33858 GCF_000700745.2 Antrostomus carolinensis
GATGAATCCGTGGGCAAATGTCAGAGGGAACCTGCTCGTTTTTTCCTCTCGCAGAGCTCTCCCCTCTGCCTGGGGTGTTCGCCTAGAGCCAGATGCTGAGATCTCTTCTGCTCTCACGAGGAAGCGCTCAGGCTTGGATCATATTGTCTCTCTGCGCTTCTGGAGTCGTGTCTGGTTCTCAGTTGTCACTTTAGCTGGTTGAATGCCCCTGTTTTTCTGTGTAGCGGGAGTGGTACGTTTGAAGATTCAATTGGTGTTTTGTAAATGAAGCAGTGAAGTTATTTAATTATGTTGCATGGAATTAGCAGAGAAACATCAATGCTGTTTTGTTTTTGTTTGTTTTTTATTGTAAGGAATAGCTAGGCAGTTTCCTTTTGGGGAGCACAGGGAAGCAGCCTGAGTCAGGACGTGCGTTGGGGAGCACAGGGTAGCAGCCTGAGTCAGGACATGCAAAGTACAGCGTTCAGACTTTCCAGGACAGCAGTCACTGATTTAGAAAAGATTCCTGTTTCAAAGGAGTAAGGTTGGTAGCAGTGTTTTCTGGTTTTGATCATTCCATCCTGGTTTGTTCCGGCTTCTGTGCTGTGCTGTGCTGTATATGAATATGTTCTGCTGTGATGAGGGTTCTGGAGCAGCCTCCAGGGACGAGCTGCCTGGCAGCCGGCTTGTAAGTGCAGTACGTAGGCATGTTTCCAGCTCTCAGTGCTAAGTTACTGTCTGACGAGTGTGCGTCACATAATGGGACAAATGTTACTCCAGAAATATCAGAGGTTAGTCTCATGCACACTCCTTTGCATAGAAGCACAACATAACGCTTTGCTTTGGGACTCTGGCTATGTCTTTTCAATGCTTACTGGTGCATCGCTGCAACTGTTTGTCTGGGAAGCAGGTGACTGAGTAAGGAAGGTGTTAGCAGCATATCTAGACCCGGGGCCAGCTCCAAGATAATTGCCACTGGTTTATGCTAGAGGTGAATTTGGCTTGGGATTTTAGTAACTGCTGATAGCACTACAGACAGTAATTACAGATGTATAGCTAAGTGATCGTGTTTTGTTTATCGGCGTGCAGTAAATAGCCCTGTGAGAACAGTAAATATAACTCCACAGCAGCGAAGCAGCGTGAGGAGTTCAAACGCGGGAAGATGGCTCTGTAGACACACACAAAGGCAGTGAGCAGTGCCATTCCATAAACAACAGAACAGAAAGGCCAAAAATACCACATAAAAATCACATGCTGCGTGACCTAGAGACCCGACTTTGCAACACACTGAACTCCCATTGAAGAACTCAAGACATCATGCAGGATCCATCCCCAGGTCAGTGCTGTCGGTGTGCAGTTTTGAAGATACGATGGGTGAAGCCTTGATGTGGAGGCACTCTTTCTAGTGGGAGTGTGTTGTAGTGATGATTTGCCAAACAAGAGGAACTGTACAACTGGGAAACTCTCCTCATTCCGCTGCTTGTACTTTCATTTCTTTAAGAAGGGCCTTTAAAAAAAAAAACCTTAAATCCAGTCCAAAGATGAACCGGAGGAGAAGAGGTGAGGAAGGGATGGGAAGGAGGGCTGGAAGCCAGCTGTTTCAGTGCAGTACAGTCTTGATCACTGTTTCTGAGTGTTTGAACTTCTGATTGACACAAACAGTTCAGTTAATAGTGTCACCGAATAAATGCAGTCTGTAATACCGAAGTAATTCTGGGATAATATTTGTCAAAACATATACAGTCGCAGAACAAAGGATACAAAGGATACAGAATCATGAAACAAACGCTGTGAGGTCTAAGGTCTGCATGTTTGTGTACATTTGAATTTGTTTTTTTCTTATGGGAACGGAAATACATACAAACATACAAAAGCCATTATGTTGTAAATAAAATAGGCTGTTGCCTGATAACAAGCCACCTTGACAAACTTCAGAGTTGACTTGGGCTTTGGTTTGACTCTCATGTTCACTTAGTCAGGCTGCTGGGAAAAGTAGTTTTACCTTATAGGGTTATATCCCTAAAGATCTTACATACATCTGCTCCCTGGGTCTTTAATTGGAACACCTTGTCGGCACTTAATAACAAACAATAATAAATTATTAGAGATAACAGCTACCATCCTGTCCATTGAGAAGGGCAGACAAGGCTCCCTCTGGAGCCTTTCTGTACTGTTGTTTAATCAACAGAAGAGTCACTGTAGAGCGATTCAGAGTGCTGCTCTGGAGTGGAGGGGAGCCATCTGGTAATGTAGAATGAGATGGTATGTTTTGTTTTCACTAGTATTAGGCTGCCTGTTTCGTTAGGCTCCAGCCAGGAGACTTACAGATACTTTTTGGAAACAGAATCCCCGTTGACTTGAAGAGAAGGAATGGCATCAAGGTTGGTTTTTCATTACTGTAGACTGTGACTTTTTGTCTTCAGTTTCAGAAGATCTTTGCTCTCACCCTAGTTAGACTTGTAGTTTTGATCTAAAATCCAAAATAGGGATGCCAAGAAAGAGTGGAGAAGGTCACAGATTCTGCTTGGGTTTCCTGTTACCATGGCAATACATGGATTCCTGTATTTGTTTACCTGATGGATTACATGCTCCAGGGAGTTGAACTATTCTGCATCATTCTGGGAGAATAAGGGAGCAATTAGACACCATCAGGTCTAAAACCAAAAGTTCCTTCGTGAAACAGGTCCGTTGAATAATGCCTTTTATTAAAACCAAAGAACATATGGGTGCCATACTTTAAAGTTTAATCTACTTGATGTTTTCAGTCTTAATCTTGTGATTTCTTGCAGGCTTTTCATACCCCACATAAGCTTACTATTCCAATAGCTATCTGCTAAAGGTTGTTTGAGATCACTGTTTCAAGCACTAGCTACCTGGAGTGCAGTCAGTTATCTCTATTCTGCTCAGGACTCAACTGGATGTGTTTATTCCCAGCTGACTGAAAATGCTGTTGTATTCACCTTTTACTCATAAGCATTTGCCTGATAAGCAAATTCATATCTGAAGTCTCCCCTTTTAGTACTGGTGGTGTAAACATCTAGGAGTAATCCCAGGAGAACTCTGTTCTTAAGGAAAATGTCAAAATAGAAGAAACAATTCAGGGGGCCAGGTTATTCTAATCTTTATAGGGACTTAATGTTTATTCAGAGTCCTCTGTGCCAATTTACATGATTCTGAATTGTGCATTTTTGAATGTTTTTGTATTAATGTGGTTTCTCAAGGATCTGATTTTTGGGGAGGATCTATTTTGAACTGTAATAAAGTCTTGGATCATTCTATGGAAATTATCCTGCATATTTTTTACACCTGTCCAGTTTTCTGCAGTTTCTCCTAGGCAGAACTCTTTCTCGGTTCAGTTGTGCACTCACCACTGTACCATGTTCTTCAGGATAAGTGAGGGCTTTCAAGTGAGAAGTTTTGCAGTTGACCAGTGTAACTGCTGCTCTACTTGGTGGTTTTCAAACAAAGTAAAAATTATCCGTGAAATGTCTTGTCCTGAAATATGAAAATTAAACTCTTCTAAAGAATTACTTCACAACCCTAAAGGCAATTCAGTTCCAATTCTTCCTTCCTTGGGCTTTTAGCACCTACTGCATTTCCTATGATATGCTGCTCAGATAGCGACATCACGTGTGTGTTTCATGGTAACTTGTTTGAAAAGCATTAACAATTCAGTCTAGTTTTGTGTAGAGACAAAATACAGGTACCAGGTGATCACTATTTAGTGTTTCCTACAAAATGGCACAAAGAGCAGAATTTTGCATGTTTTCTAAGTTGGCTTAGCCTTGACAGGTGTTCTGTTCATAGCTTCAGGATTGGAGCGTTCAGAAATACAGCCTGCGGGATAACTGCTGCAAGATTGAGATGGTCGTAGCAGTTGTAAGAAGGAAGCAGACAAGGAGTGGAGAAAAAAGACAGCTGAAGTCTCCTGGAATGTGAAGCAGCTGGCTTGTGCCTTAGTCAGTGAAAAAGCAGAAACTGGAAACAATTGCTAAGTTTATTTTCAGTGCAAGCAATCGTTTTCCTTGAACCGCAATGACTAAATATATCTATTGGTGTGATTTTTATGTGGTGGTAACTCTTACTGGCTCTGGCTGACCTCCTGGCAAGCACAGAGATGGGTGGAAGTTCACTGTCAGTCAAGATTGTAACACAAATGTCTCTCATCCAAATCCGTTGCTTCACTTGCAGAAAACATTTCCTATTTGTAAGGGAGCTGTAATCTATCAGCATGGCTTTACTTGTTGTAGTTCATTGCATGAGTGGAAGAAACCTGGTATCTGTTCCTAGGGAAGGGAGTATACTCCCAGGGAATATATCTCTTAACTGGTTTTTAAGGCTTCCTGGGAATTTTGTTCATCTTTTTGGAAGTTTTGAATTGCAGTTGATACTATAACTGATATTCTTCTCATAACTCTATCTGTAAGTTAGTCTGTGCTATATTAGAAAGACTTTGATGCAAAGGTGTGGGTCTTTTTTAAAAATATACATTAACTCCTTATTCAAGAAGTCAAAAGCCTGTGGGTAGAATTGACAAAATGAGCTTTGCCATTGACTTACAAATCCTTGGAAAGGCGAGCGTTTGATTCCAGAGCTTACAGCATGTTGACTGCGGGTGGAAGAACATGAAGGGTTAACTTTCTAGACTTTATTTTAAAGAAACTAGAGAGATGTTATAGCTTTCCCTGGCAGAGCCATTTGATAGCTAATCAGATTTAATTCAAGCACTCAATCATTATGTGTATTACAGGAGATGTCTAGGTGGTTCTCAGTTGGGCTACTGAGAGGTGACAGCTGGAATTGTTTATCATAGCATCATATTTGGAAGGTCCTTGTAGCCCAGCAAAGGTCAGATGATAGAGAGTATCTCTTGTCTTTGTGCCAGATAAAACTCCAGAAACTATGTAGTATATTAAAAACAACAAATTACATGCCAGAGCTACAGGTATGGTGATTTAATAGCTGCCTTCCCCTCTGCTGCTCCTCACCACACCCATCATTTTGCATAGTTTGGATACATGTAGAGGGTATAACTTGTTCCCTTTTCCAAGGCAAATCATCCCAACATTTTTCTGTTGAAACTAGGTATCTGGAGTTTTGGGATCTTTTGCTGATTTGCACAACTATTGACCTCTGAGTACTGTTCCTTAGCAGTGAAATGAATCCTACCAGTCTGTATTCTTCCTGTCCGGACTTTACATTATCTAGAGAAAAACCTCTGGTTTTTAATGCAACTTTACATTATCTAGAGAAAAACCTGAGAGGGATCCTTCAGCTTCTCAAATTTGTGACAGCATATACTTTTGTCTCTGAAAGCAATTCAAAATGTAATGTGTAAGTGGTTTAAGGGGATGGTGATAGAGAACGGTGTGTCATTCTCAGTGCTTTAGTACAGATTAGGAAAAAAAGGAGAGCTGGTTGGAGAAAAACTAGATTTATTCACCTTTGCAAGTTTGAATTTGCAGCCCCAGAACTCCAAGGCCTATAAAAAAGAGGCCACAGAAGGAAAAAGGGACATCGCAAGTGGAGATGTTGATGGAATGGTTGGAAAGACCAGAAAAGGAGCGAGAGGGCGCGCAAGCCCTGAGTGTTAGAAGAGGAGAAAATGTTGCGTGCAAGTAGAGCAGACAGGAAAAGACAGACGGATGACAAAAAGGGAAAGCAGGCAAGGAGAAGGCTTCCGGTGGCTTTCACGGGAATCTGTTCCAAGGCAAAGAGACAGAAGATTAATCTCAGCAATCCAGAGAAGCTACAGGAATCCTGCAGGTTGGGACGTGCTGCCAAAGGAATGTTCTGCAGTGCTGATATTCACGTTACTGCAGCCTGACAAATTTACAGCTACATTACCTGACCCAGAGCATCCACTCAAAAATACATTTCTGATCTCTTCTTGTGGTGTGTGACATTGATGCTGACAGACGAAACGATTTCATCTGTGTGAGAGGGAATGATGTCTCCACACATTATGTGAAGCAACCTGAGAAAGGTGACGGATCAGATTATTGGTCTGGTTGTATTTGTGTTGCATATTTCAGTTCAAGCTCTTCAGCTCTGAAACAGCCTCTCAATGTTAAATCTATTTGCTGTTTTAGTCGCTACCATAACTCATCTTCCCTGGAGTTTGTAAGATAATGTTTTCATGTTGAGAGCAAGAAAGAAGTGAATAGAAACCAGTATAGGAAAGAGATGGTCTGAGTCAGGGTGTTCACTTTGTGTTGTGGGAGATAAGATATGGATGGGAGAATCGGTTCTCCTACACTTGCTTTCTATTTGTATTTAGGAAAGTAATCTAAAAGATTTGAGAATTGACAAGAGCTGTATGGAGATTCTAAACCTTAGCTAGCATTTTGGTTTCACCTTTCTGTCATTTTTTCCTTCCCCTTTCATACCACTGGGAGGGTCGATGGAGCACGGGTGGCACTCGAAGAAGAGATTTCTTAATTATGGGGCTGAGGCTCATTGAATTAAGCAAATACATGTTTTGCTTTATCTTACTTCACCTGGGTGATGGTCTCTGCTGCTTTTTGTAGAGCTTTTCTGTTGGCTTGAAAATACTGTGTGATTAGTGATTCAAGTTAATATCCAGGTGTGGCGGTCAGATGAGAATTTTCTTTTTAGGCTTCTGGAAAGAAAGGAAAAAAACAGTAAAGGTTAAAATCAAAGAATAGTTACCTATAGCTGGTAAAGTTGGAGTAAGCAGTTGCTGCAGCTTCGTTGGTTGATTAAACCTTGATAGAGTTTTACCAAGAGACTGAATATGTAGTTCTATAAACTGTAGTTTGCAGATAGTCTTTAATAATTAAAATAGGAGCAAAAGGAGCGTGTTCACAATGTACAGCATGCATTGTTTTATCCACTACCCTTTGATGTTTTTATTGTGCTTCCCTGTCTACCAATCTGTCCTGTCCATACTGCCCAAAAGGTGGTAAAATAGCCTCAGGAATTAATTCCATATTTAGAAAGTTTCCTTTATGAACCAAACATCATGTACTAAAGGGCACCCAGGGAAATCAATATTTTAGTTCTGGTTGTGTAGTACATTCCAACCAATTCTAGATAGCTGTGCTCACTGAATCCATCCCACGGTGGGCTTCAGCTGGCAGGACAATACTGTTTAAAACACAGTTTTCCTTGGGTGATAGATTGTCCTTTCATTTTGCGCTCCAAGTATATTAATTTAAGTTTGTGCATTTAGGTATGGGGACGTGAAGTGCGGATGGTTCCCAGTGCAACCTTACATTTCATTGTTGGGAGTGATCTGTCCTGCAGCTTTCAGATACAAAAAAAATAAATATCTCTATCTGGATATATTTTTTCCATCTTATTTTTTTTTACCTGCATGTTTTTTGCTTTTTTAATTGGAAGAAGCTTTAAACTGAAAATTATATACAAGAATAATAAGTTAGAGGAACAAGGGAGGTCTACCAGCAGGTTTAGTTAGAGCTCATCTATGAATTTACAGGGACTTAGAGAAAATGCAGAGCACTGGTTTGTGCAGGAGGTGGTTTGTCTGTTTAAGGAGCCTCGCAAAGGTCACAGGAAATCGTATGTTAGCTGATGCCAGATTTGTGATGGAGCACGGTAAGAGTGGTGCAGGGGGTGAGTTTACTCTTTTACTCCTTGGCATTGCTTCTCCACGGCTGCTGCCCGGCAGAAATTTGCAGTGCCTGTTTGCTCTGTGAACAGCTGTTTGCTCTCTGTCACTGCAGACAGGGGCACTTGGGTCTCCTGCGCTGTCAGTCTGCTCTGTTGGAGTTTCCAGGAGAGGCTCTTCAGAAGGTTGTGGAACCACCCTGTTAAAATGCTGTGATGAGTATAAGGAATGGTGTTTAAAATGCGTTGTTTCCAGTGAGCTGGCACTCTCAGCCGTGGCCAGTGTTGTGATATTCGGGTGTTGAGTTTCCCTTTCCAGAAGAACCACTGAGTCTTGACGCATAACTTGGCATGTCTGCTCAGAGGTCAGCTTGCTTCTTATATCTGTACCTCTCTTACTTAACCTGTAGCATCTTTTCCTAAGGACATAGTGATGGCTCATCCCTTCTCTGTTAGAACTTTTGGACCTATTGGCCAATTTCTGTCAAACTTTGCAGAGGAATCAATGTTAGAAATGGAGTTAAATTTCTGCACGTTTTCTGTAGAAGACTGAGTAGAAGGAAGAGACCACAAATAGTGCTGTAATTATGGCAAAAGGGAACACGTAGCTGTCTCGTGCTCCATTTGGCCATCTGGTGTCAGCTGGTACCCACGTCATTTCAGAATCTCTAACACACACGGTGCTTCTTGATCAGCGGAGTGCCAAGGTAGATGTGAGGAAGCTAGGCTTCTTGTGCTGGGAGAAGAACAGAGTTTTACTAGTTTTGTTGCTGGTAGAAAAGTGCTTTCTTTGTTTTTAAATATGACTTGGATGATGCAGTTTGCTGTTTGATGAATTAACTAAGGTTGTGATTGTACTCGTTCAGTTGCGTAAGCATTTTGTCAGTCTCAACTTGTCTCGTGCTAGTTCATCTTGCACTGTAAAATTCACAGGCATGAAATAAATCTGACAAGATTTTGAGAAAAGACGAGAAAATTGTGCAGTGAGTCACTTCAGTTTAACCTCAGCTGGATTAATTGATGAAGGCTTCATGTATAGGCAAGGTCTAAGAATGAATGGAGAATGAAGGTAAGATAAATTCATAAGAGATTTATGGTGGTGTGAGAATATCCTTGCTCAAAATTAGTCAATTTTGTGAAGCTGTCTCAAAATTGCACCTAGAGAAATAGATAAAATTTTGTGTATATAAAGTCTAAAATATTTTTTATTTATGTATAATTTTTGTTCTAATAATTTCTAGTTCCTCATGGATTCCAGCAGTTGTCAAAAAGATTTAACAGTGGTTATATTGCTTTGGAAATATCCATCTTTCACCAGAGACTATAGGAAAAGCTTCTGGTGATCATGCCTAGTGTAGACCCTAATGCCTGGCATTTATCCAGCTAAGTTTGGGGGAGATGAATCCCAGCCCCAGGCAGATTTCTGTCCTCTTGCAAAGCTGTTCGAAGAGATTTTAGATACCGCTTGATACCATAGTTATGTGAAGCCGAATGCATTGATTTAGCCAACTGCTGCTTCATCTTTGGTTGAGGCAGAGCTGGGGAAAGCATTTCTTCGCTGCCATCCTCACCTTGGCACGCCTGTTTCTGGCAGTGCTAAAGCAAATGTGCTGTTTTGGCCATTGTGTTCATCTCTGGTCTTCTCTGCAAGGAGAAGACCCCTTGCATCTGAAAAAGTCCCATCTCCCATGCAAGTCACTGCTGAGAGAACTAACAAAAGAGCTCAGGTACCACAAAGGAGATGCCTGCAAGAGCTCACTTAATATTAACCCTGCTCCTGAGGGCGGATCTGTGAGCTGGCGACGTTTTTATCTAATTTGCTGTTAGTTCCCAAAGACGAAACAGACACTAGACTGTTTAAAGACTTTTAAAGAACAGACACAGACTTTTAAAGTTGAATTTCTTTGCTTTCCCTTGTGCTGCTCAGCCTAGGGAGACGCAAGGTATCACATTCCATTGGCTGATGATTTGGCATCAAGCTGAAAGGTAAAAACACTGATTTAAAAAATTGTTTTCTTTGCTGCTAGAACAAAGACTACTTGAATTGTGAACTGGTTGGCCTGGAACAGGGAATGCCAAGGAAAAGGCAAATCCTTTGGAAAAAAGCAAATACGTGTGTCTTCTGGGGACAGCTCGGAGGAGCCAACTGAGGACAGTGAAGAGTGGGTTGATGTTAAAAACCAAAGTATCCTGGTAAAAATGGCATGAGAAATGAACCCTTAAAAACCATGTAAAG
This sequence comes from Antrostomus carolinensis, assembly GCF_000700745.2. Lineage (NCBI taxonomy): Eukaryota > Metazoa > Chordata > Aves > Caprimulgiformes > Caprimulgidae > Antrostomus > Antrostomus carolinensis. Next base: position 9,809 of record NW_010293267.1, read on the forward strand.
AGATAATTTGGTTCTCGTTACTGTCTGTATATTTCCAGGTAGTCTTTAAACAATGATGGTCTTGCTCCTGTCTGTCTTGGGTGAAACACTTGTGTGAATTCTTTAAATATGCATTGGCAGCTCTTACTGTATATTTCCAGGTTGTCTTTAAACAATGATGGTCTTGCTCCTGTCTGTCTCGGGTGAAACACTTTAATTCTTTAAATATGCATTGGCAGCTCTTACTCTTCGATTTTACTCTGAATTACAGCCTTGTTCATTAGACCTCAAATCTGAGGTGTGTATTTCACTGTAATACTTCAAGGGCTCCCTGGAGACATCAGGTATACCGCAAGTGATACACAGGAGAACTTCTCTGAGCTTGCATTTGGCTGGCAGCCTGGGGAGCACCAGAGTCCAAGGGATCAAAACCATCATTTGGACCAGACATTGGCATAATAATATATTTTACACTTTTTGTTCTGGCTAAAGTTAACGTGATAGAGAAGGGAAAAACTAAGGAAACATCTGAGGGATTATTCCTGCAGATGAGTTTATCTGTGAATCCTGAGAGTCTCTGGCAACAAGGTGTGTAAGAGTGTTAGTAACAACAAAAACAATATTGGAAGGTTGTTGATCTTATGTCATTGTTTTGCTAATTCTCAACTTCTGGAAGTACTTGGGACTGGTATAAATAATAACATCCAAGGTTACAGTCATCCAGTCTGTTAGAACTCCACTGGCAATATCCAAAAAATACCCATCAAGTGAAAATGTAACTGATTCTGAAATCATTCCCAGCATGTGTGTGCTGTTTACATGCACGTTGATTGAGGTCCTGATCTGAGTCTGGCATCCAAGGCTGGTAACTCAGGCAAAACACCATTCTCTGCAACACTGCCAGTGCTGTGGCTTGTCCTTGTCCTGTGGGGAGAGCTATCAGGCTGTGGGGTTTATTATTACTATTATTTTCATTTGTTTTTATCATTTAAAAATTCTTAGATGAGCTATTTCACATCTAAAAGCTTTGACAACATAGTGTACTAAGTTTAAAAGATTATTATAATGGAGAAAGAATCATGCTAGAAATATTAGTACTCAGAAGTATATACATTTAATGAAATCATTGTTCAAAGCTCTTAATATCCAGAAAAGTAACACTGGTTTTTGTTGGTGCTGCATACTATGATTGTAACCTTTGGGGAGTATAACAAAGCACAAAAACTGGCTCCTCCTGCAACCCTGTACCCTTGAAGAAGTCATTTAGTTAAATTCCTTAATATTTTTGCAGCTGTGGTTGTGGTTTATTAACTGATGCTGCCTTGAAGACGAGCCTGTGTCTGCAGCAGATTTTTCATTACTCATCTGTCAATACTTGCAGAGTAAAACAAATGAGTCTGGGTAGAGCAGCTTCTGCTCTTCTGTATAAATGGTTTCTTTTTCTCTACCCCTGCTATTTTACCCAAGGAGAGGGCAGAGAATGGTTTTGATGTGGTACATGGCTATCCTGTGTTGAATAAGAAGGTCTGGCCTGCTTCGTCTGTCAGGACTATTTTAAGCTATGATGTTTAGATTTTATTAAATGAACCAGAGGGAATTAAAAACATTGCTCTTTCCCAAAATATTCTCACTTGTACAGCTGTAAAATGCCCTTTATCCTGAATCATACCAGCTGAAGAATCTCCAGAATTTCCTCTTTTGCAGTGGGTAAAATACGATTTTTGGCCAGTTCATTAATTTGCTTCTCAGGAGAAATCCAGTTGAGTTTTGTTTAGTTTTGTTTTTGTTTTTATGTAGTCCTCAGAACTGAAAATTAGATAAACCAAAATTACTGCATTGCTGTGTTTACTGATGCAAACCAAGTTTTGCAGTAATTGCCTTGGCTCCTGGGTGAAACGCAGGAGGCAACTTACCTGCCTGGATTTTGGGGGTTTTTTGCATGATAATTGCAATTGAAGGGCACATTTTACTTAAAGCCCCTGCAGAACAGAGATACCTGCTCTGGGCCATGGAGATGAATTTTCTTCTGCTACATAATACGGTTGAGTGAATGGAACTGACTGTTTTCATAATAAATAAACAGTTGGTGGGAAATGCTTTGCTGAAACAGGACAGAGCTGCAGCAAGAGGAGGAGCTATAATAAGTAGGGGAGAAGGACTTGCAGAACCCAGGGTATCAACTCACTTGACCACATGCTTCTCTCGAGTTTCACACTTGACTGTGACAAATATTGAACAGAATAGCAGCCAGGCTAGTGAACAAGTGTGTTTAAGAGCCAAAAGTCAGTGCTGACCTCTTTCTGTGCGTGTGTGTTTCGGAGGAAATACTGGAGTCCTTACCTTCTTTTTCCTGTTGTGCATTCTGGTTTTGCTTAGTTTTTATCCTGCTTCAAAAAACCATGGTGGGGTAAAACCACATGCAGCAGTTCCCTGTGCAAGAAGGTGTGAAGAACTAAGGCCCAGCCCAGTGAAGGCAATTCATAACTTGAAGCCTGGCTTTGTGCCTCTCTACCTTGGCTGTGTGAAACTGGTAAATTGGTGCCAGTTTCCTTAGCACAGACCTGCCTTTTGTCATGGAGTTGCCATCAAATGTATTTTAAAGCCTGTACTGTGGGAGACTGTTCCGTGTTACTGTGGCCTCTGGTGAGAGCGAAGGGAACCAGAACCTCTGCCAGACTGAGCTCTTGTCCAGCTGCAAGTGTGAGGGCCTAGTTCGGAGATAAAAACTGATTAGTGGATAATTCCCTCAGCATGAATAATCTCAGCCTTAAAAGATGAATTGCAGATGGTTTTGGATGAGAGAGATATCAGGTTTAAAATGTCATTCTTTCAGTAACCTGAATCTAGTGACCTTAGGTGGCATTGCAGAGATCATTTCAGATGAGTAGGAATGGAAGGAGAGGCATGCTGGTGGCGTGTGGCCAATGCTTCCTGATTTGGTCTGCCCCTGAGCCCCCAGTGTTATATTTACCTGGTGGTTTGAAAGGTCTTTCACTCCACAAGGTCAAGGAAAGCTTCCAAAATATAGAGGAGAGCCATTGTAAACTCCCCAAGTGAGGAGGATTAGTATCTAATACGACTTTTTAAACTATTTTCAGATCAGTTATACATGTTTACCCATCTTTCACCTTTGCAAATGTGTATTTGCCTAGCTTTGACTGGAAAGTTGCTAAAAACAAAACTGAAACATAAAACCAAGTTAAGAACTTACATGAGTAAGCTGTGTCAATAAAACCATCATTTTGTGTAGCCATGCAGCTTATCAAATTACTCCAATGACAGTCACCTTACAAATGCTTTTGTGTTTTATCTGTTGACTCATCCATCTCAACACTTACAGTAGCATTTCAGTACTGTCTTATAAAGCCTGTGATTGAAACAAGGCTGTTCTTGAGCTGGTTAATCAACAGATGCAATTAATACAATGATGTTTGTCTTGACACCCTGTCTCACTGTGGCAGCATTGTAAGCAGCATTGCTACGCAAGGAGATCTCTGTGGTTGAGGACTGACTCTACAGGCAGATTACTCAACATTTGTATTCAGCATAAAGTCAGCAGTGACAGAGTTTCAGACCTCTCCTTAGCTGGCAAACAGTCTCACTGGTGCTGCGAGCGATGTTAACAAAAGGGTAAATCATAATCTGCAGCACTTCTAATTTATTTAGCAGTTTCATAAAATGCTGGTATTTCGTTCTGTTAGAGAGCACCAGAAGTGTAAAGGGAAAGCTCAGATGGATTTTCTTCTTGTGCAAGTCTGGGAAATTGGTGAAGGAAATATGATTTGGACTCAGATCTTTATTCTTTAGTAGAACAATGTCAGTCCCAGATCAGTGCTTCTCAGATGTGTTTTACCCTGGGAACTTGTATAAAACGTCTTCCCTTTCAGCTATTTCATTTTTAGCTGTATAGAGGGTGTAACCATTGTTTAAGGGAGTGTCGGTGGCATGTAGCCAGTTGATAGCTACGCTCTATCGTGAATTGTTTTAAAGAGAGTATGATTTTCTGGACTGAGATATATTGATGACTTTTTTTCAAGGCAGGAAGTACATGCAGACTCCAGGAGTTGCCAGAGCAGCTGTTCAGTATGCGTAAGCCATATGAAAAATCTTGTGAAAGCCTTAATATCAGTAGAAAGCAGCATGAGCTTAAATGATCAGCACCAAAGTGTGGTTAGGCTATATCAAGAACTGCTTTCATATTTTCACTTGCTTGGAATTTTATACTGGAAAAAGTTTCTGGTTCTTATGGTATCAAAGTCTGTAAGACAGTTTACAGAGAGGTATTTAACTTCAGGCTAGTTAATATTTGTGAAGGCTTGTCTGGACACTCCCCAGACTCTTGCTTCAGGGTACAAATTTATATGATTTATCCCATGTTGAGTTAATGTAGCAGTTTCTGTCTCTGTAAGTAGGAATCTCAACTGGCTCCATGGCTTTTAGCATTTCCTAGCATTGTGGCACCAGTGTTACTTAGACTGGGTTTCTACAAAGACCTGTATTAGACAGGGCACACACGTGAAATGCAGTCATCTCCCTGTCCTGAGTTTCCTCATCAGTAAGTTGGAACTTTTTTTTATAGTCTGTCTCTGTTTTTAATCACAGAACTGACTTTTGCCGAGACTGACACATAGATTTCCATAGCTTTCTACCAAAAAGTTTGGCTTGAATTAATGAACGTTTCGGTTCATTTCTGTAGTTGACATTTTCTGGAAAAAGAAATTACTATTTTAGTCCAAAACCCCCTCAACGGTGCCAGCTGTGAGCAACAGAGGAGGCGCTGGGCTCCAGTGGGCTCTTCCTGGATACGGGTGGCTGTAGCAGAACTGCTGACCTTTGGCTCACACAAAGAAAGAATAAGCAAGAAGTACTGTGCTCCAAACGTGAACCTGTCTGGAAGCTGAGTATGCAGAGATAAGCTGCTGAAGGAGAAAACCTCTCACCTAGAGCTGGTGTGTTGTACACGTGAACCCAGTGTGATAGTTCCCCAGCTCAGCTTCTGCGACGCTTCCAACCCAAGTTCAGTTACTTCCTTTGTGTTACATTTGGGTTCTGCATTTGAATTGCTTTTCATTTTGTATTGTTCCTTGTTGTCTTTGATACCAGGATATGATTTCTTCTTTGTCATCTCTCACTGCCCTTTGTTTCTCTTAATTTACAGGTTTTTTGACACATACACTCATGTTGCTTGTAGTGCATCCTGTCTAAGAGCCTGTGTCACAAGGTTTTGATTCAGCGGCGTTGTCCTGGAGATGTATAGGGATGTGCTAGCAAATAGTGGTACATATGTCGCAGCAAAGGAACATACACACACATCTTGCCCCAGCAGTATTGCTTCTCTTTCTGCTGAATGTGGTTCTCAGGCCATGGCTCATGAGGGTGGTAGCAATGGGAAATGTGGGATGTTCTGGCTTATTTTGAGAACAAGATTCAATTTCCCTGGATGCAATAATTTCATGAATCAAAAAGGAAAATGTGTAATGCTTAGTGTTTATCTAGAGCTTTCCATTTTTAGAGTGCTGTGCAAGCATTTATTCTGTACTTTTGACTTCGTGATGGGCGGTGATGGAAAGTGCCATCTGTAGTGAGGTGAGAATAGTGAGTACAACTTCTGTCCTTGATTCATTTACTGCTATGATTTAACTTGTTACTTTGGTCAGATGATGTATACTCCTCCATAAACTTCCATGGGCTTTTCAGTTTATCACTGCACTCTGCGAGTGAGTTCTTAGTTCATGTTTTTAAGGCATTTGAAATTGTGTTGGGTAGTGAGAGTGGAAGATGTAGTGCTGTGTAGTGGTGGCATCTCTCCATTTGCAGGAAGATGCGGGTAATACTGTGCGCACAGAGCGTGCCACCTATAGGAATGGAGCTGGCCAGCAAGGCTGTAGCCATGATTTGCTGGAAAAATTTAGGTAAATTGTGCAAATGGCTATGTTGAGACCTTCTGCAGGCAGTGCCCTTTGTGGCCCTTCCTCTAGTACATTCACCAAGTCGAGTATGAGAAGGTCCATGCATAGCTGGTGTTCCATCAGCTCTTCTCAGTAAACGTTTGTCAGCTTTTTACATGAGACTGCTGTTCATGATTTAGCCTCCTGGTTATGTTGATCCTAATCTTTTACTGAGGTTCAGGAATCTGAAATTAAGTTGCAGATCTCACCTCCAGGAATTAGAGTGAGGAATCTAGTACAAGGTGTGATTTGATGGGCTAATGCTCTCCAAGCTCTGTGCTTTTTTTGGCTTGCATGTTGCAGTTTCTTTTGCGGGAGACTAATAAATTTCCCAGAAGATTATCCTAATTTCCAGAGTCTCGAAGTCTGAGTTGTAATTAAGCACTTAATTTGATGAGGGTTTTTAAATGTGTTGCTTAGTCTACTGGCAGTTTGGGGAAATGCTTCCATCTTCAGCCCACTTGCCCTGCCAGACAGGCCTCAGAAAATTGCTCCAAATCTATGCTTTCTGGCTAGATTAAAACCAAATTTGAAAGAAGCCTGGCTTTTTTTGAAGAAGCTGAAGTTAGGGTGATGGCAATTTTTCATTAACAAATGGGCAGTGGGAAATTTTAATAATATATTTTATTGCTTATAATTGCATTGAATTCCCCCATTGCCACAAATGACAGTAATCAGTATGTCCAACAGGGAAGCTATTATTTTATTTCTTGATCTTACAGAGACTCGCCATCATCTAGAGAGTCAGGGAGTTGATTTGTCAGATAAGCACATGGCTTGACCAGAGGGCATCACCTCTTTAGGACAGAAATTTCTTTTTGATCCACATTAGCCTAGTATGTGGCACAATAAGGTCATAACCAATGACTTGGGCTCATAGGATTTAATGCACTAAATACTAATGACTGAGTAGAGTTTTTCACTCTGTTTGAGGTTATGGCTTCTAGTTGTCTCTGATTAAGTTTGTTTCTTCTGCTATAGTTTCTCTTTGCTGTTTAAGTAAATGTCTTTTCTCCATCCCACCCTCCATCTCCTGTGCTTCAACATTTAAGCTTGAAACCTCAGCAACAGTCTTGAAGACTTTATTAGACTGTGCCTTTGGATTGACCCCCATGTATTTCCATCAAACCATTAGGACGGCCTTCTCATTTCCTTCTATTCTCAGTTTAAATTTTCCTGCTATGGGAATACTAATTAAAAAAAATAAAAATTGTGATTAGTCATATGTTAAAACAACCAGACTAAAGCCAGCAGGAAGAGCATCCTCTCAGTGTTGGTGTACAAGGCCGTGTGTCAGGAGGCCATTTCAGCTGGGGCCGGATCTCTTGCGTGTATTGACCACTCGTGCATTTAACAGACCTGTCCTGTGGCTGCCCCTGTGTCTCTCTCTTTAACATGTGCCCCTTTTTGCTGATAACTTTCTGGCCTCCAGGCTACTGACAGCTGTTGTCCACTTGCTGCTAATTAAGAAAGCAGCATGAGCGATGGGAATGTGGATTGCAGAGACTGAACCCCCCTCTCCGCAGCAAAAGCGTTTCAACCTGATTAAAAAAGAGTCTGACTGACGACTGGTCGGCCTCTTTTTTCCTTCTCTGTCTGTTGAGCCTCTCTGTAGACAGCCTGTTTGCTATCAAAACTTGCATGTTAGGCACTCTCTGTCTCCGTATTTTTCAGATCCCGTAACAATAAGCCATGTCAGGACAGATTTACCATTGAAATAGTGGGCACGTGTGAAATTTAAGCCACTATAAAGCCACATATTTAACATGCAGAGCGTTGTGTACATCTGTGCTTTTATGCAGAACTTCAAATGGAGGTTGTACTTTTTAAATAAAATGACATATACTTTGTTGAAAATTTAGAACTAGCTATAACAATCCAGATGCTCGTGAATTAACAGCACTGAAGTGGATGGACTGATAATTTCAAAGATTTTCCTTCTTTGTTTAAGGATTTTCCATGTTTGTTTTGTTTCCTTGTTTGGTTTCCTAGTTTTGTTTTTCCTTGTTTTGCATCAGGTCCCAGTGGGTGACCTTTAGCGTGATATGGTTATGCTGTGATTTTTATGATCCAGCAAGAGAATGGGCTTGAACTCTGGAATTCTGACCTGTGCTTCTGTGGAGGTAAAATGACAGACTGAGGTTAAGATAATACGAGACGGTTGTGTCAATACGCAACCAGAAGATGTGAATTCAAGTAAGAGTGATGGTAATTTGGTAGAAGAAGCCTCCTCCTGTAGCACTGATGCTCTCTGGAGCTGTTTACCCCCAGGAATATTATGACTCTCTGTATTTCAGATTAGACCTCCAAAATTCAATCTGAACTCTTATCTGCGTTAAGTGGGCTCCCTGTAGCCTCTAGCATGCTTTGAAAGCAGTGTCGTTAGCTCTCATCTCTGGAATAGAATTTCTCTTCTTCCTGGTGTAATTTTTCTCATGTTTGGCTGTTACCTTTTATCTTGGAGATTACTGTTTCTTGATACACTAATTTAGCACAATCACAGCTTCTCTTTAAAAGCACTATGTGTATATATAGGAGTAAAATATTTATTTAAATTAAAAAAAAAGAAAAATCAATGCCAGACTTGGATCCTTAGGTGTGTGAAAATCCTTCAACGAACTATGTCTACCCCAGTATAACTGAACAGTAGGAACATGTCTCAGGAGAGGAGGGTGGACTTTATACTGTATTTACAGGTGTTCACTTTTTATGCCCATTGTTTTACCACATGATCACTTTCTGAAAGAAGCTTTGGAGCATTTGACTTCACCTTTTCAAATAAAGAAGTGGTTTTTATTTGTCTGAAGTTGAACAAGAGCTGCTCTATCAGTCGCTGTTACCCAATATTCCGCTAAACACTTTCAATACTAAAATGGTAGGAAATGCAAAATGTTGTGTGCTTATAACTAACTGAACTAGGCAAACTCTTTGGGGTATGGGTGGTTCAGGGTGTGAAAGTGTTATAATGTCCTTGGGCAGCTTTCTGTTTGCACATGAAGAGAGCAGATGCTGACATGGTGCAAATAGCAGAGAAAACCTATCACTAGATTGGCCTCAAGTCCCTGGGCTGTAGTCTGTAAATGAAGTGATTTATGGGTATTGTAGATGAAAATGGCATTTCTTTTTTTCCTCCAAGCAAAATATTATTTCCAAATAGATCATCTCATTATTGGACTCTGGTTTTGCTAGTAATTTTATAAAATAAGCCTGGTAGACTTAATGTTAGAAAATTAATGGAATGATTTCTCTGCTAGTAAGAATTTATGGAGACTCTGAATCCCCATCTATCTTGCTGTGGGAAGCAGTTAAAAATATGAGGGAGTGGTTTCTTGGTTTGAAATGTGTGAAAGTGACTGCAAGCATTTGTACTGTTATGTCTGGAGACCTTGTTAGGGATGTTAAGATTGGTTATATTGGGTCATTTGCTGTGAATATTGGTTACTTCTTCCACAGTAGCCTGATTATTGCTTGGACAGCTTTGCCAAGCTGTTTACTGTTTGCTGCCTGATGACTGGCAGTGGATTTCAAACTGATTATAGGAATATCATGTGGCTTCAGGATCACAGTTAGTCCGTTTTGTCTGTTAACGCTGCTCATGGTGACACCAGGAATTGAGCTGCTGTCATCCAGGTAGGTCCTCCACCAATACTGACATGGTTTTGCACCTCTTCTGAATTAGCTTTTCATGTGACTGATGGCAAGTGTCACTTGTTCTGAATCCCCACCTCTCCTCCATTTGTGCCATGAGTTTCTGGCTGTGTAAAATGAAAAACCATCACACACTCATTTCAGAGGCACAGAGATGGCAGCTTTGACATTAAAGGGGCAAAAGAAACATTCTGCAAATTGCTATGTAAGAGCTAGATGCCTGTTTGGTGCTAGGTCAGGCTTTGTTTAGACCATTGTGTAAATGGAAGCCTAGAGCTTTGCTGCTAGGCCTACAGTTGACTTCCCTTCCACTGGCTTTGTGAATGACAAACTGTTTCATTGGAGCTGGCACTTCTTCGTTGGGTTGTTTTGCAAATGCAGACTCGATTCTTAACAGGGGAGCACGAAACAAGGATTTCTGCTTTACAATGGAGAATGTTGGGTTTATGTTGTTGAAGGAACAGGTTTAGTTCCTCCGCTTTAATTCCTTATAGTACCACAGAAGTGTCCTTTATATTTATTTAAATGACAAAATAAAATCATTCCTGCCAGCTGAGAAAAAAATATGCAAAAATTTTGAGAACAGGCAGCTGGATTGTAGGGAGAGTTCCTACAAGAAAAATCTCTTCCTTGGATGTTTGTCATCTACTTCTGTAAGGAACAGGTTTAGTTCCTCCGCTTTAATTCCTTATAGTACCACAGAAGTGTCCTTTATATTTATTTAAATGACAAAATAAAATCATTCCTGCCAGCTGAGAAAAAAATATGCAAAAATTTTGAGAACAGGCAGCTGGATTGTAGGGAGAGTTCCTACAAGAAAAATCTCTTCCTTGGATGTTTGTCATCTACTTCTGTTCAACAAAGCTAGACTTTATCTTTTTATCTTTGAGAAACAGCTTCCTATATGTATATGAGAATTATCCCTAGATATTTCCCTATATTGCCAATTTAGGTTCTAATTAGCAAAAACCACTTTGCAAGTGGACAGTCTTATTCTAAAGTAAAACTGTGTAGGGACTTAATTGGGGATAATGTGTGTGAGTTTGCAACCTTCACCTGGATTTGAATTAACTGCCCTCTCATTATGAAGTCTGAGCTATAAAGGTTCTTCTGATATTGGATGTTGGTAGATTGTATCATGATAAATACTGGTATATTATAGTTTCAAATGATCCTCCTAAAAGTATAGATTTGTACTGCTACCAGAAAATCAGCTCAGCTGTTCACCTACTCTGTTCTCTGCCAACAAATGGTAAATTAACTTGACTGTACTTGAAGTATTGAAGTATTTTCTGTATATTTTTTTAATTCTCTTTTTATAAGTGATTTGAATCCTCGTTGAAGATGTCTTCTGTGAGGGGCATCTTTCAAAGTTTCCATATGAGTGGGTTCAGTTTCATAATTTAATATTGTGACTGCTATATATAGGGTTGTTTTTTATCAAATAGCAGCAATCAAGCCGTTATGGGTGTTTTTTACCTATGGTTTGTGTGTAATATCAGGATAGACGTATTGTTTAAAGTCATATAGACTGTAAGAGCCTTCTGCAGAGGAACTTGGGACTCTCAGCACGTTTTAATGAAGCAGGTTTTCCCAAAAAGAATGCCTTCTTCAAGATTTGCTTGAGAAAGCTTCCAGTTTTGCACTCCTTGCAATAGATACATAGCTGGTTTTCAGGTTAACCAAGAATGATGGCACATTTAGTATATTCAGGCTTTCCTGACTGCAGAGTTACCAAAAATGAAGCAGGAGAGATATCTTCCATCTGTCATTCTTCTACAGAAATCAGCAGTTTAGAAGTAGGTGTAGCTGAGAGTTTATTTGCTGAGCTTCAGAGCAGAGTTCATGAGTACACAGAGGAGAAAAAAGGCAAAATGTATTTGTTTGTTTGAGGAGGGAGGAGAATTGATTTTGTTGTGTAAATTTGTAAATAGAGTAGAAAGGAAGGGGAAGTTTCCCCAAAACACATGCTGAAATAAATGAAGACCCCGCTCAGATTGGAAACCTTGTGAAGTGCAGGGCATTGCAGGAGAGTGCTCCTTGTGGGGAGCAGATGTTTGCTGAGGTCCTGCAGTCAATAGCTGCCGTGTTCAACTCCTCTCAACCTCCTCACACAACACACGGCTGTTTCTGCCAAGGAGCACCACATCTTCTCTTCTTCCTCCTTTTTTTTTCCTCCCACAAACCCCCCTCCTCCCCCACCCCGTGCATCAGTTTGCAGATAAGAGTAAATAGAAAGGTCTGTGGGGCTACCAGTCTGCTCCTTTTTGTTTGTTTGGGTTTTTGTTGGGTTTTTTCTTTTGTTATTGCAGTGTCTCAGACACATAATCACTTGGGCATAAGTGGTTTTTAGCTCATGTGATATTAGATAGCAATTATGAAGGCATGGTTTTAACTAGGCTGCCGCAAAGCTTCGTACTAGATGTTTCTTATACTGCAAAATAATATTAATAGACATGGATATTATGTACAAAGTAAATTCTGTGTTTGCAACATTATAGGTGGTTGTTTATTAGTTGAAAGATGGTTTAGAGCGTTTCTTGTTGCTTTACTGCAGTGTAATTTTTTTGACTCACTGGCTGGACCCAGTTGAAGATTTTCAAAATCCATCAGCGATGAAGCTTGTGCAGGATGGTTGTGCATTACCAGTTGATAATATTAAAGTCTGGGAGGTATTTACTCATGTAATAATGGCACCAAAGGTATTTTTATAAACAAGTCTTTATGTCTTTCTGAACTCGACTGCTATGACATACTAAATCCACTGCAGAAATCAGTAGGTTATTGAATGTTTTTCACAGCAGAAGAGCATAAAGTTAATCACACTGAAGCTTTGACAAAGCACCAGGCTTAGCCTGACCGAAGAGGCAGCGCTCTCTGGATGTGATGGAGCGTGGCCTGACCTGACCTGCAGCCCTCTGGGACTGCCAGACCCAGCGCCGCACGTCTTGAGGCCTCATGGAGCTGAAGTTCCTCGTTACAGATTAGTTGCTATTTTCCAAACAGGCCTCCTAAGCTCCCAAAGTATTGCTCAAGGTACCACAAGCTGAAATGAATATTGATTCACTTTTCAAGACTGAATGTCAGGTTCACCACACAATCAAGTATTGTGTTGCAGAGACTTAAATAGCTTTGGCAGTTGTGGTTTTGCTTTTATTTTCCAAATTAAATATAAATACTGTACAAAATTATTTCTTATTCATAGAATCCTGTGCTCTCTCTGCCACAGAATCTAGGCATGGGGTTTTAAAACATGCTTTTCATGGAGATGATCATGGTCTTTCAATGCACACTTACATGGCATTCTGTGCCTCCCTGGCAGGTACAGCTTTTGGGCAAGATCTCACTTTTGAAACTTAATGCCATGCTCTGCGTGGGATGCGATATGATAAGGGAATGGGCTGTTAGTAAAACCTCACTCAAGTAGCTGTTAATTCACCAAGATTTATTTGGTGATAAAATAATTGTTTCAGCAGAATTGTAAAGAGATGCTGAGATAAGGTTCAATTTTGGCTTTGATATAGTCTCAGCTTAGTTCCCTTTAGCTATCACCCTGTTGTTGTATGTTAGCATTGAAGGTGTTCCTTCTTGAAATGCAGGCCAGCTTCCTGTATCAGTAAACTGGAAGCTCATTAAAAAATAGAAACTGATTTTTAGGAGTGCCCACTTTTGGTAATTTCTGTAAAAGATAACAGTAACTGTTTAAATACAAATAAACAGGATGATACAAGAAATAACACTGCATGCCAGCGAAGAGCTAAGCTCCAAAGAAATCAGGCTCAGCTATCCCCTTAAGTGGGTTTCCAAACTTGTCACTGCATTAGGCTACGTAATATTCGGAAATAGCTGGCGAATAGCTGCTTTTTTTTTCAGCATTAAATTAACAAGTAAAATTCTAGTGATTGTTTCCATGCTGTTGAAGCCTCAAGTCTTCAGCAGACTTGGTTGTGTTAGACAGCATGGATTCCTTCAGATTCTCTCCATGTTTCTGCCGATGCTTGTACAGCTCTGCTAGGGTTCGCTTCTGTACAAGTTCATTCTTCTGTATCTTTTTTTAAGATTTTGTTTGTTTGTTTTGAAGTTGGGATTTGCTGAGAAGATTGGGGAGAACTGCAGGTGTTCGTAGCAGTATGCCTTCTCCTTGAAACCTGCTGTCCATAGGAGCGATGTAACCAGGCATGAGGATAGAGTTGTCACAAATAAGAGTTTACTGCTAAAGTAACTTTTAATGTTTATGTGCATTAGAGTGAAAGACAGACGTCCCACCTAGACTCCGTAAGTTACTTCATGTTTCCTGCCATGATGGTCTAGGGATGTGTTAATCCTACAGCGAACAAAGACCAGGTCTAGTATTTCCTCTCCCTCCTGGGCTGTTCAGTTCAATTAACATCTCGGTTTCCCCTTGCTGGAGGCACTGATTTTTCAAATTGTGCTTATATAGAAGACTAAAATTTCCTACTGCCTGTAGGCAGGCAATAAAACTGGTGGTTTGGTTGCAGATCCTATCAGGTATAGAACAGGGTATGGAATTGAGGATATGGCCTGCAGCTTCTTAACCCTCTTGCAAGCAGTACAACAATAATGTAAAAGCAGCTTCTGACCTGATTACATCAGAAATTTCACACCTGCGGTGCCGCTCTATCACTTGCACACACGCTTGTCTGTGTATGTGGAGATAGAGAGCTGGCCCTTTGGGGCAACAGTGTGGTAGTACTTCAAAGTTGAGTGATTTGCATAGCCCTCCTGTGATGCCTTGTTTTATTGAGTAAGCAATATTAGGGACATTTACACTGGTATTGCAATGTTTCTCTAGGAGATAGTGCTGGCCTGCTTCCCAAAATTCATTTTTCTTTCTCTTGCAGAGATGTGAGCCCCCAGCATGGTGCGCTGGAGTTGTGCAGACATGTTTAATCTTACCGAACCGAATATCTGCTTTTCAGCATCTGAGCCCCGAGGATACAGTGCTAGTCAGAACAGTGAGAAATGAGGCTTCCTTGCAGAGAAGTTAGCTCATCTCTTAACATGCGTGGAAAAGAGCTTACATCACACTCTCACCTGGACTGCTGCCCTTAATCTATGGCACTTGCTAAGGAAGGAAATAAAACTGAGCATGTTTAAGCAAATGCTTTCCATGTTTTGATCTTATTTCTCGTGCTCAATTCAGATGAGTGTGGGCGGTGGCTTTTGGGCAGGGTATAAGGTTCCTCCCAAGCCTACTAGAAAAGAGAGGTTAGCTTTACAATTCAGACTGAATGTGCAAAGAGTCTGTAATCAGAGGTCAAAAATAAAGATGACTATAATTAGTAATGTCCAAAGCAACTGGAAATTGTATCAGACAGATCCAAGACAGCTCCTCTTTTTTTCCATCACCTAATGAGTGAGAGCTGAGGTTACTGTCCAAGAATGAAAGAGGGCTGAGTTTTTCCCATTCAAAACTGGTGCTGTGGGGCAGATGGAAAGTCAAGACTCATTCACAACCTTGTTTTTCAGCTATTGAACCTGTAGGCAGGTTGTTAGCAATTAGGCTTTTCCCTAAAGCATCTCAAATAATGCGTTTCTGCTTGCCGCCCCGCAGAGTGCCAGTGACGACATTCTGTCACCTTGGAGATGGATAAACAGCTTCAGCAACATTGCCTTATAATCTTTCAGATCTGAGTTTCAAAGCTAACAGCCATACAACTGAAACCCAAGCCTAGCAAAGGTTTTTTCAACGTGGAAAGAGTCTATATGTGCTTGAGTCAAAATGAGAGGAGGGGAGAAAGAGTTTAAGCGGAGCTCAGTGACAAGGCTTTTTGCTTGACCATGGCAGTAGTGTGAATGAGACGAATTAGCTTTGGCTCACATGCTCCCCACAGCCTGGAGTGACTCAGGTAGTGCGCATGCATTCTTGTTCCTGCAGGGCTTTATTTTTAGATGTCTGAATCATTGTCATGACTATATACTCATAAAGCCGCTAGACGAGTGGGGATGCCCACGGACCCCATATTAAGTCATGTTTGGTGAACAGAGAAATTCAACAGATTCCCTCGCAACAATTTCTTGTGTACAGAGCTGTTTGCTGAAGTAATGCAGTGACTGTGCCTTGTAGCTGGATTAGTTTTTTCCCGTTTAAAATTAAATGTTTAGTTAACAACCTTGGTGGTTTTTATGTGTAGAGCAGGGTGAGCATGGACCACAGCGGTCATGTTGATGTTGGAGGCTACTTGACTCTCTTGTTGTTTTAGTGTTGCTGGCACAGGGGGAGTTACGAGTCATGTTACCAGTGTTGTAATCCTATTAGTTCTCTTGGGCTTGCAGGGCTGTGCAAAATCAGTACTTAAATGGGAAATTACCAGAGACTCACCAGATGCTGCACAAAGGTTTGCTAGTGATTTGGTAAATGGCAACATTTCTGCTTGTGAGTTGATATGGGACCAAGCTGCCAGAGCAAGTTTCTTTCAGATAAAACAGAGCAAAAGTCCTGTCTGCTGTTTATCAATAAATTGCACTATCTTTTTCAAAAAGAAGTCTCAAAGCCAGCTTTGGTCTGCTGGAGGAAACTGAACTTGGGTAGCAAAGTTCTACTGCCTTAAATCCCTCTTTGTTAAATTAATTGTACCTATCAGTTGGGCAGCATTGCTGCACTTGTCAGCAGCTAAAGGATTCCTGGTTTATGTGTCTGCATGCAAGGAGATTGCTCTCTTCTGAAATACTTCAGGCTAAAAGAAGACCAGGAGGGAACCTGGTCAGCTGCTCTGAACTTGCTGCTTGGTGCATCTTCTCTTCCTCACAACCGGAAGATTTGCTTCCAAATATGAGTCTGGAAGGAAGAAGAGCTGTAGTACTAATGCACCATAAAATTAATTTTCTTGACTGACCCAATCCTTTTCACTGCAGTCGGGAGACGTGGCTGAATTGACAAGTTGCCCTCAGTGCCTCCCAATTCCTTCGCAAACACTGTGAGCTCTTTCCACATGAGGCTGCTGCAGCTGGAGACGCCTCATTCATGGCTGCTTAGAAAGAAAAAAAAAGAAAAAAAAAATAAAAATGTGCTCTCTGACAAATAAAAATGTTTTGCTTCCTCTGGAGGCCCCAGAGGGCGGCATAAAAAATAATGAATCCTGTGAGTCAGTGAGCATTGCCTGGCCAGCTGAGAGGGAACTGAGCCTCCCTTTTCCATAGAAGTTTGTGTGCTGTCATTGCACATCATTAATGCTCACTGGTTTATGCTCATTCACTGTAAAGTTGCCAAAAAAGAAAAAGGGCAGTCGGTCCTTCCGCTCCCGAATGCTGGCTGCTTCAAAGCTGACGTGATGTTAAAGGAAAAGTTTCTTTAGCGCTCAAGAATGATTGTTTGATTCTTGAGCTGCCCTTCCTCCACTGTTTTTCCTCTTAAAACCTGGCGGCTCTCCTGGCAATTGTGTTCCCTGGAGAGGGACTTGGAGCAGTTTACAAGTGGCTCCACCGAAGGTACAAAGGTTAGGGTGGGCAAACTTCCTGATTGACACTGGACCTTCCCCTTTTTTTTCCTTTCTGGATTCCCGACCAGGTCTTTTTTTGTTTCTGAATAAATTCTCTTGGCTTCAGTCTCTGGGGGTAATGGCAAAGTTGAGAAAAGTAAACTCACAGAGATGGAAGTGGTAGGTCGGAGGCTTCTATAGTGTTCCCGTGATGCAGCAGTGATATGCTTATACATTTAAAAGGGATATTTTAATTCTGTTCTGTCACATTCTGTCTTTTCTGTATTCAGGATCCCAGTTCATCCTTTTGAGAACATTCAGCATTGCACAAGTGCTGTATATCAGCATTTTTAGACTTCTAAACATCCCCAGGACTTCTGGAGACAGAGGGCATGAAATGTAGCAGAAGGTTCCTTGCTGCATAATATGAGAGCTGATTTACACTGCAGGTGTGAAAGGACTGAGAATGTATCAGGGGTTCTCCTCAGATGTTTATTCAGCCTTCCTTGAAAGCCTAGGGCTTCCTCTCCATCGTCATAGCTACACACTGGCAGGCTTGAATGTTGTGTCACAAGAAAGAGATGCTCTCTACCACTAAATTATTAAAAATTGTTTTTAGAAGTGTCCCTGAGGTAGCTTCCTCTTGCCCACAGCCCACTGGTGAGCTTCACGTCATGCCTCCTGTGTCAGCTCTGCCAGCTGTTCTGTGGAGGAACTCGGCTGTTGGGAGAGGCTATTTGAGTTTCAGGTTAGAGGAACATTTCTGCAAAGCTCAAAGGCTTCGATTTTCTGTCAGTCACCATTATTTTAATGTTTGCATTATAAGAGCCCAAAAGCTTTAGCCAAGGCGAAGGCCCCACAGATCTGTGTACTTCAGAGTACATAGCAAATACAGCCCTTGCCTTAAGGGTGGAAGGAAAATGGTTGGGAATTCTGGTAATATCCATATAAAACCTTGAAAGACCTATGCCTTGCGGCATGTTTCATGATTATCATGGGAAGCTCTCGTGTGCCCATCTGTCTGTCCTGAATCAGCTCTTCTCCTGTGTTTCTGACAGCAGAATTGGGTCTAGAGGAGCCAGAGCTGCAGCCCCAGCCCCGCAGCATCTCGCTGGGTAGCACATCACAGCACCAAATGGACAGCCTCAGCAGAAAGGTCATTTTGAACTGTAGCTCATTATTTTTTCCTTTGGCTTCAGAACTCTTAAAGTCCCTGTCAGGGAAGGTTTAGCTGAAGCTTTGCAACTTGCATTTTGTCTTCCACAAATGATGGAGCTGAGCCCAAGGGAACAAATGCCATTTTAATGGGCATCGTTGTGTAACTCATTACATAAGTCACCTCTGCCTTCAAAGGACTCCTGGCATAAATGGCAGGAGCAGTTGATTAAAATTGTGCACAATAGCTTCATTATGACATGAGGAGAGATGTCTGCTGTTATTTTTAATCTGATAGCTTTTAAATATGTGCATCCAGCAGAGATCCAAATGGCCTTTAAAAAGGGAACCGTTTGTGGGATAAGATTTTTAGACTCCATTCTTTCTAACGAGTTGCAAGAGTCAGTTCAAGCTGGAAAATTAACTATTACCCTTTTTTAAGGCTTTGTCTCCTCTAAAGCTGCAGGGTTTTGGTGCATACAGAGTGAGAGAAGATGCAAGGTTTAGGTTTTCAGGTGAAGGAAAGAAAAGATACTGTATTCTAAAGTGGTTTTTTAATATTAAAAAAAAGTATTTTCAATTTGTTTGGTATGATCCAAGCACTAGACAAGTCGAACAGTTGAATCGCCCATCCCTGCCTGCCATTGAGTGGTGCCATAGTGACAAAAACATGACCAGGAGGTCCAGAAGCAGCTGGGGGTTATTTCCCATCTCTGAAGCCTCTCGTGCGCTGATTATGCACGGCCAGCGTGGGAAGCAGCCAGCGAGGAGGACCCCAGAACTGGAAAGTCTGCTGTGACTGAGCTCTGTAAAAGAGTGGACTTTCATTTTGACTTTAAAGTAAATAATTTGCTGCTGGGTTATGTTGGTGAAATTCACCAGTGTGTGTGTTTCAACTTAATTTCCGGCATTCATTTAAACCCAAATGACCGTTTGACTATGGCAGTGGTGGACATTGGGCTTTGACTTTCCAGCTTTCTCCTAAGCAGCCTAGTTTCTTTGCCCACAAGCACATTAAACTGATTTATCTACCTTCCCTTGCTCCTCTTAATCTGCTGTCGTTTAAAATCTGCTTAAAATTTAAACTTAAAATTTAAGTTCTTTCGTCACCAGATTTAGCCTTCTGTCAGCAAACTGGCAGGCAGCACCACTTTGCTGGAGCTGGTGGAGCTGCTGGGGGATGAGGTGGCTCCTGGCTGGCCATGCCCTCCCTAGCCCACAGGGCTTAAGGGATGCCGAAAAAACCCTTTGGCCACACCTGGCAGCAGGGCTGCTTGGAGCAGGCACATAACGTGAGCTTTCTTGTGTTGTGTGTGCAGTCAGACCCCAGATGCACGTCGGCTGGAGGAGATGAGCCTGAGAGCTGAGCAGGGCTGTGACTCAACAGCTGGAGCGTGTTCAAGCACAACAGAGTGAGAGCCTCATTAATAGGGGGATGGAATTAGCAATGAAACGAGTGACGTATTAAAACTTCCAATCAGAAATCAAGAACTCAGATCCACAGTAATTTTTAAGGGGTTTTGGTTTTTTTGTTTGTTTTTTTTTTCCAGTGGTGTGCAGCAGCAGAGCATCCAGACAGATGAAATAAAAGGGGGTGGAAAGTCAGTGGTTCCTTTGAGACAGAAACACCTTGATACAACAGCATTTTTTTTTCCCTTCCAATTGAAATCATTCCATTGAGTTTACCCTTTTTTTTTCCCATTCATTTTATAAATATTTGGACACTGCATAGAAATAAGTACAGGGTACACTCCTCCTGCCTACCAGAAAGGAGAAAGAGAAGTTGAGAAAGCCGGTGCTGAGACTCCAGTTAAACACTGCTGGTTATTCATCAATAAGAGGCGAGGGTAATAAGATAGAACCATTTCCAGCGGGCAGACTACCAAGCTCCAGAGCAACCTCAATGCTGCATTAAGGGGTTTGGTTACTGTAGACAGGCAGGAAGGAGCAGAGGGACAGGAGACGTGGTTTGAACACTGCTGTGGCTCTGTTTTCTGCTTCTCTCTGTATGTTATCAAATTATTTGATCTGTAAAGGCATGCTGTGCTGTTTGAACGTTTTAATGGACAGACATAGGACGTGTTAAATGCTTAAATTAGGATATAGCGTAAAGAAAGTGACTTTTTTTAAAGCACACCAGTGCTATGATAACCAGTCTAGGAAGTCTCGCTCAGCTCTGCTTTTTGCAGGAGAATTTCAGTCTTAATCTGTAAAAGCTTAGGTAAGTTATGCCTTTGAGCTAGAATACCTTCCTGTTTAAGTGTCACTTCTCTTTTATACCGCTTCATCCAGATTCATTAAAATGCACATTCTGTTTATAATGCTTGAATGATGTATCTGCTTGAAAACCATAAAGCCCATTGTGTCAAATAATGTCTGTTCACTGAATATCATCACAGTAGCTCCACCGCTTGGTTCATGAATACAGGGAGAGGGATGAGGGTCTGCAGTTTGATGGAGATGCTGTCCTGGAGTCACTGACTCACCCTCTGCTCTGTTTAGACAGGTTGCTTCACCTTTGTGCCTGCTTCCCATCTGCAGTTAAGACCTAACTGTTTAAGGATGAGAAAGAGATGTTTGTAATATGCTTGGAACAAGAAAAGCGCTATTTTAAGTGCTAAGTGTAATGGAGTGTAAGAGAATATTGGTTTGTGACTCATTTGTTTAAGTGCAGATGCATCAGAAATTTCTGAGCAGATGAGATCTGGAAAATGCTTGTTGTAGATGGAAAGACATGGTAGTAAAAAGCTGCATTAATTTGTGATCTTCAAAGCAGGACTTAGCAGGGCTGTTCAGACAGTAACGTTCAGTGTTTTTGCAGATGTCAGCTAGTTTACTTCATTAGTACTATTTTAAGAAGTTCCTATTCTGCTCCAGCCACTTGTTCCTGTCCACACTTTGTAGGTCTGTGTCCCTTTGGAGCGTGGCGTGCAAATGATTCAGTGTTTGATGTGACAGAAGGGGAAAGAGAGTGAAGGGCAGTGGTTAGGCTGGTGGTAGTGGTGAAGGGGATCCGCTGTCGGCAAAGAGAAACTTTCTCCACTGAGTGGACATCTTCTAGAGGTTCCAGACCATGAACACACATTGGTTCAGCTGTTGTGTGCTTGCCCCATAAAGGTGGGTAGACATGTCTGGTGGGAAGGAGAAAAGGAAATTGTAGTCTTCTAAAATCTTTCTCCCTTCCAAACTTCTTGTCCCTACAAGGCAAATTTATCACCATCAGCAACCAAGGGTTTTGTAGGTATCGAACATTTTCTTACTCAGACTAGCAGTTTGGATCTCACTGCAGCCCACGGAGGAGCCAGATGCAATTTGTTGCTGCTACCATTATTTCCCTGTAGATTAATTATTGTAATTGTTTGCCAGTTCTTGAAAAATAAACTCAGATCCATGACTTCTCTGGGCAAGTGTGCATATGAGTGCATGTATAGAAATTCTCAAACGTTGTACCAAATAAATACAAATTATTTTCTTGGGGGTGAGGGAGCGCAAGAACATTATCACGGCAGCCAGGAACTGTTTTCAGTGGTGACCTTCAACACCCTGTGGAGCCAGAGAGGTTTTAAAGGTTCAGAGATCCCATTGTGAATGTAAAGCAATGACGTAAATTGTTGCTAAGTTAGGGTGCCAGCTGCTGCAAGAGATTCTTCAGAGGACAACTGATATGTCTGGATTTATCTGCAGTGACCAAGGTTTTTAGTACCTCCCTCCTCAGTGCATTAAACAGGACTTTATGGTACAAAGAAAACCTTGAAAAACATTTACTCCTGTATATGGAGAACAGGTCTACAGCCAGACTAGATTAGGATTGGTGCTGATGCAGCTTCCATTAATAGGATGCCTGCAAAATTTTGATCTAGAGGACATAACTAACTGGAGTTTTGGCTCTGGTGAAGGTGTTAATAGCAGGGTCTTAACACACTACCAGGACACCAAGTTTAAAGGGAGACAACCCTTATGGGGAGGCAAGCACGGGTTCCTTCCCTTGAGTTGTGGTTAGGTGATTTTTGAGTATGAGGAGCAGTGTTTGCACTGCAGTGAGGTATTTAGCTTCTGGGTGCTAGATTTGACTCAGCAGCCTTTTCTGTTTGCAGTTTGCATGCTAACAAGGTGGTGCAGTGCTGCATGCATGAGGCTGTGTTGTTTTGACTCATTACAGCCGGAGCAGTCAATTCCCAAAGAATCTAAAAGAAAAATGAAACATACAGCAAAACTGCTTACTTTTCTTAATAATGTAGTTAAAGACAAGCTTGCTATCTTCTGCTGAATTATCTGGGTCACTAGAGAGCAATTCAGACCTTCATTTATTAAAGTGCTCTTTGCTCAAAATACATTATGAATTGCTCTCTGCAAGGCAGCTTAGTTTTATTTAGCTTTGTGGCTAAACAGATAAAAATATATTTCAACAATAAGTCTGCATATGGCCTGACTGCAAACCTTTGAGACTTCTGCTTTTAGATATTAAAAAACCCCATGAAAATGCAATTTTTAAAAGCACTGAACAGTTCTGTAATTAAACTTCTTCAAGGATGCCCTGGTATTGAAGCGGTTCCTCCGTTCTCTGGTTTGTCTGGTACATTTGAAGTGAAATCCACTGCAAATGACAAGGGCTGGCATTTTTGTTCAGATTATCCATGAAGCCATAATCAAAAGTGGTGCTACCAAGTGGGTAGAGGTAGGGACCAGCAGCCTGGGAAGGACATTACATTGGACTGTGTTTTCCTTTCCTGAAGCAGCCACCAGTCCTGGGTACCAGGCAGAACCCTGCCTGCGCACCCACGGTGGTTACTGACCCCAGCTATGACATGGGCAGGATCTCTGTGCTGCCAGAGGTCTGTGAGCCAGTCACTTCATCTCCTTGATTCAGTTGCTCATTACCTCCTTTGTAAAGTTATTTGGG
Organism: Antrostomus carolinensis; assembly: GCF_000700745.2. Taxonomy (NCBI): domain Eukaryota; kingdom Metazoa; phylum Chordata; class Aves; order Caprimulgiformes; family Caprimulgidae; genus Antrostomus; species Antrostomus carolinensis. The sequence continues at coordinate 32,878 of NW_010293267.1, forward strand.
ATCTGCTGGAGATAAGTGTTTTTGAGAGAGGTGTTTTCCCTTGTCTCTCCAAGGCACAGGGCAGTACCAATCCCGCTGTTCCTGCCTTTGCACTGCAGCATTGCTGCCTCTGAAGGGAAGCAGGAAATGATGGTGATATTCTGGTTGGAAACATAATAGAGAGCCACAATTTTTTTTTTTTTTTATCCTCTTCCACTCAATAAATTTACATGGTTGCAATATTTTTCCTAGGCTGGTCTTCCAGATAATGCTGTAACACAACTTCCCTGGTTTCAACAAATTTACCCTAATCCAGTAACGCATTTCTGTGTCTTTCTAGATTCTGAGCGTTCCCATCTCTCCTCGTTCACTATGAAGTTGAAGGGCAAGTTTCATTCACCAAAAATAAAGAGAACCCCTTCAAAGAAAGGAAAGCAAGTTGACCTGACAGTGAAAACACCAGAGAAGTCAGCGAACAAAGTAAGCAGACAAAGGACATGTTCTGTTAGTCTTGCTGGTTTCTTGCTTGCTGGTACTCAGTTTATCAGAATCCACAGTGCCACTTTCTGTGCATTACTTTGTCCTCTGCACAATTCTGCAGATTTTGCAAGGATCCTTGAGGTTACTTTCTGGTTAATTAGAAACTGCACTGTGTAGTATAAAATAAGAGCAACCAAGGCATGTACTTCCCTTTGGAGAGCCTGATGAGACCTCCTTCCATAAGTATTTAGATGTCTCATTATGGAATGTAGTTTATGGCCTGACACATCCTTCCCACATGCACACCCTATGGTTATGCTTATGGCTTCCAAGTAACTGCCTGGTTTTGGGGTGTGATCCTTTTAAAAACCCCAAAACCCAGAGAAGCAAATCCTTGAAGCTGGTCCAAAGATGTGCTCAATCTCTGATGACATCAGTGGGGAGAGTCAAACAGATGCATTCAAGCAGCTGCTGATTCCAGCTCACCCGTTCCTCAGACCCAACTTAAGAGCTGAGGTCACC
>NW_010293267.1:33877-37415 GCF_000700745.2 Antrostomus carolinensis
AGTACAAACCATTATCTCCTCTACTGTTGTGACCTGATTGTGTAGACTGGAGACTATCTCTGTAACAATACCATTGCAGTCAGTTTGCAAGTATAAATCTAAGCCAAAAGCTAAGACCAGTCGAGGTTATTTATGGTAATTCAAAATCTTTCCCAATTGTTGTTGAAAGTCTCATCCAATGTGCAGCACCAGACGTGCAAACTTTTTTACATTATCTTTGCTGAAGATTGTTGTAGTGTCAGTGAGAGCAGTCAGCAAGATACAGTTATCTTGTGCTGTGTGATGTGCTTAACACACAGACAAGTCGCTGCAGGGCTTCCTATCCCTGTTCTGCACCATCAGGTGGAAGATGGTGAGACTTTTATTTATCTTACTGTGGTTTTTTTTTCACCAGGAGGCTATGGATATGTTTTCTATGGAGCTGAGCACTTTGTATTGCTGACTGGTACTAAAAAAATAAAAATAAAAATAAATCTGGGAGTACTCTTTGAAGGCTTTTCATTCCAATGACGTTTCAGGATGGTATATTGAGATAATTTAGAGGCCTTCCTTTAAATTTATATGTGACCACATATTAAATAAATTAGAAAATGAAGAGCCCTTTTCAAAATACTATTTTATAGCAAATATATATTAGCATGTTAATAACAGGTGAAAGTTTTGCTTTTCTTTCATCTAAAAAACAAAGCAAGAGGATTTACTGACAAGGCACACTGACCATGAAAACCTTTTTTATGTACAGATTGAGATTTTTTTAATTGGAAAACAAAACACTTGCAATTTTTTTTTATTATCATACATGATTATTTAAGCTGCATACATTTTTATCCTCTGAAATATTGTCGATTTCTGGCTCATTCCTTATCTATTTTAATAACTACTGTCCAACTAATTAATTACTTGGATGTAGTCATCTCATTAGCTTTGTATGGAGGAAGTGGGGAAGAGAATATGCCTGGATTGTCACCAGGTTCTCTCACTGGAATATAGACATCAGTTGACAAGCAGGAGATTTTTCTGTCAAAAGTCACACTTAAACCAAATATGATCCTTTCCTCCCTCTTAAGTACTTAAGTACTGCTATTTTTGTACTCTTGAAGTAGATAATCACTGTAGAGCAGAAATAGCAATGCCAAAAATTAATGTAAAATCAGTACATGTCACTTGAAGGTTATGCTCAAGCCATGCAGACATCATCTTCTCCTCTTCCCCTTTATACCTAGATGTGGGCAACGTTGGGGGAGTTTTGTTCAGAGCCTCCTTTTGTCCCCTGGACCTTGTCTTTGGTTCTTATTGTAGGGCATATTGTAGCAACAATAGTGTCCTTCTACACCATATGCAAAGTTAGGATAAGTTTTTCACTGCAGGGTAAAAAAGAGACTGTTCCAGCTTTTGTAATCAGGTGTATTCTGCACAACTCACTGTAACCCTTTCTGGGTCAGGTGTATCTCATACACGATGCATTTGTAATGATTATTTAAGGGAAAACTTTGAAAATCATGCAAAAATATCCATGTTTCAGGCAGGCAGGAGGGTGGAGAGGAGATGCTGTTTTACCTGCATGTTAAGTTTCTCTCATTTAATACCCAAAAGGAAAATCAAGTGGTCCTGCTGCTTTAGCAGCTCCCGCAGTTGCTGATCTGCTCTCTCGCTGGGGTAAGGCTGGGGCAAATTCACTTCTATTTAGAGAAATTAAATGAGAGATTAGTTCAGTCCTCTGCCAACCCAGAGGGGTGCCACTGCATGTTTATTTTGGCTTTAGGGACACGCTAAAATGTTTGGTTGAAGAGTTTAATACCATTCATCTTGTGAGATGTAGGCACTGCAATACACTAATATCCATCCGTCCGCCCCAACAGGTTATTGCTCCTTTCTCTAGATTTATTGCTGCTTTTCTCAGGCCTCAGTGAGTAAAGCTTTGAACACCAGAAACTTCAACCTCCCAACAACTGACATTGATGTACCCGAGCTCTGTAGCAGAACCTGCTATCCTGCGTAGGATGTGTAGGCTTCCTTTGTGTGTATACGCACGTATCTATGATGCCTTTGGACCTCAGAAAGGGATTCAGAAAAAGTGCTCATTGTCACCCAAAGGGCTAGTAGGGAAGTTGCAAAAAAAGAGCTGTGTCCAGTGGCTAGGTTGGCCTTGATGTGCTCAGCAAAAAGATTTGTGTTTCCACTTGTCATTCTCAGTCCTGAACTCTAAGTCAAGCCCATCCCTCCTCTACGCCAGCAGAGTGTTTAAGCTGTTAAGTCGCAAGTCTTTCTACAGGAAACGGTTGTTGAATGAAATACATAAACAGGCATCAGAGCAGGAACTGCAATCCACATTTTTTCATTTCTGTTTGAGAGTTCTGACCACTGTGCCATAGTCATACTCACTCAGGGAATATATGGGTGCTCTCATCCCTGAAATGTATGATCATACAAAGTGCAAAACCTTCATGGAAGGACTGAGCCTCTCCATATCCTGGAATAAACTCTGCAAGGGTGAGGTCACATGCCTGAAAAATGGGACATGTCATTTTTGACATCAGTGAGTTGCCAGGATGCTCTTCAGCAAGGGAGTTCAGGGTGGTTGTGAGCTGTGGAGCAGAATTTGAGGTGCCTGGCAAGCAGTATTGTCAAAAAGTGGACGCAGCAGCAGAGTTTGGGCGCTTCCCAGATGTGATGGAAAATGGCAGGGTGATTTGCAGATCTAGGATTGGGACTTAGACTTCTAAAGTTGGAGCTAGATGATTCTTGGGCCTCTAATCCTTTTATGCAACTAGCCCCAAATTACTAACCAGTGCTGCCTATAAATTGTTCTTCCTAAAATCTTTTGGGCTGCTGGCCTGATTTTGCAGAAAAGCAGCAGTTTAACAGCTGACAAGAGTATGGGGAGCACACAATGCCCATAGGTCATTAATTCTTGCGGCTAAATTTACTGAGGAGATAATGGATGAAACCTGACTCGGCTAAGCTCTCTGCTCCTTTTCTAGCAGTGTTCAGTAGTTAATTTAAATCTCACTTAGGAACTACTTGTGGCATTAAAAGTCCTCCAGGCATACTCTGGTGAACTCTTTAAACATATCCTTGTCCAGAGTGCCATTAAGATATCATGTATCACTTCTGAATTTCCTCTTCTAGTGTCGGTGGTGGCACGGAAGTTGTTGACCACAACTCGGCTTTATTCCTATGAATTGTTCCCTTCTGCAACATTCAATCACTGGTGCCAAAACTTAGCTTTCATAGTCTGTCCCCATGGAAAGTGTGTGAGTTCCCTTGTTCCAGCAGCATCACAAAATGACTTAAGTTGGATACTGATCAGAAAGAAGTTTATTTGTGAATGGAAAGATGAGACTGTAGCCCACTTTCATACAAGGAGGCATATTGGAGTCAGAAGAATTATTCAGAATAATAAGGTTGAACAGCACCTCTGTCATTGAAACTATCAGGGATGGGTGCAAAAATGGAGATACCTGTTTGGATTGTTCTCAAGTCTGGAAGTTTTTCTGATTGTGGTTTTGTTTTGGTTTTTTTTTCCTCTTTTCTTTTT
>NW_010293267.1:37448-48706 GCF_000700745.2 Antrostomus carolinensis
GACCTTTTGATAGTGAGATGTGCTGAAGGTGAAAGGATTTTGATCACATCAAAGGAGCAACTCTATTAAAACCAGTAGTTGTTTCTTCCTTTCTTGTATTATCATTACTATCTGCACTTTTAGTATATTTTTTTTCTTTCACCCTCCCAGTTTGGAATGTGGGTTTCAAAGCAGTGCCCTTCACATCACTGGTAGTGTTAAGCTTGGCCTAAAACTGATCAAGATTAGCCTTCAGTTTGGAATGCACGTAATTCAGAAAGTTAAAGTGTGGGTGTAGTTTTGCACTGACTCTTCTTTTGAAAGAGTAGTAATTAAATTTAAAAGTGTTTGTGGTAGAAGGGGTTTTCTCCAGTTCTCTGACACAGAATATTCTGTGTGTTGCCATACTTCAGGTAAGTTAAAGTAACCTTCCTCTTAAAAATCCTGAGGTTTTAAAGTATCCCTCTTTTTTTCCTTCTCTTTAGAATGTATCGTGGCTAGAGGAAAAGGAGAAGGAGGTCGTCAGTGCATTGCGCTACTTTAAGACTATTGTAGACAAAATGGCAATTGATAAGAAAGTATTAGAGATGCTGCCAGGCTCAGCAAGTAAAGTGCTGGAAGCCATCCTGCCCTTGGTGCAAACAGATCCACGCATCCAGCAAAGGTAAGTTTCCTTCTTGGGTTTTGGGACTGAGACAGACCAGCAGTCTCCCAACTTCTTTCCTTCTTGTATCTGAAGAATCATATCGCGCAGGAGACAGGAAATGCTGCAGTGGCTAATGAAGTGACTGCTATTTTTACTAATTATGTAATAGTTTTCAAACATAATTTAAAAGCAGATTCCCTGCTGCGAAGAAACACGTGCTGTGAAAAGATAAAGCAAATCAGAATGGTTTCAGAGAGGAGGGAGGGCTTAAACTTGGAAATAGCATAAAATTGGAAATTCATAATTTACTAGAGGGAGATTCTCCTCAAATGCCATGCTGTTTCTGCAGTGCGTGGTGGTATCCTAAAAGCTAACAAATCCTATAGCTTTTACCTGAAAAAGTGTTTATCTTCAGAGTAATCCCTTTTTGTGTTCAGTTTATCCACCCTGATATTAGAGAAGTCCAAGCCTGTACTCTTAACTACTTTTTTTTTGTTTTACTGGATCAGATACAGAACAGAAGTAAACAGATGTACTTCAGTAGATTAACCAGTCCAAGTTCATTCCTCTGTGCTCTCGACAGATTGTTTCATGTTTTAACAGATTATGTGTATTATGTTTTAACCAGTTGGACATTGGGTTTGAAGCCAGAAAAGAAGTAGAAATTTGCCAAAGCAAAGCTCAGTATGGATTATAAGAATTTGTGGAGTTGTCAAACCATAGAGGTATAGCTGGTGTTCATCCCGTAGGTGCTGGAACAATCAATTTACACAAAACAAGCAAACACTGAATATTATAGAAAGAGCAAAATTAGTACAGAGAAAAGCACAAAACTAGGCAGAGAAACACAGACGTTTGGTTCCTGATATCCTGCCAATTTTTTGCTGTTCCTATTTGTTTTCTCATTAATTACCTCCAAAATTTTTGTTTCAAGATGTTTACTTCAATTCAGGTGCAAGAAAGGTTTAGAGTACGGTTGAGACAGCAGTAGGATGCCAAATATTTTGCAAACAGAGATGCTTAGTTATGTTTGGCCCTAATGCATAGGCCAGGGTTGTATCTGACAGTACAAAAGGAAGAAGTTAGTAGGCGAGTGTCAGAGCTGAGACTGGGACAGGAGAGATCCAGTTTAGGTCAGATCTGTAGAGCAACCGCTGTTAGAACGGGAATATTCATCGGGCTTCTGGACACAGACACAAAAGTTTCTTCAGTTGCTATCAGGTTTCCTACAGCCATTAAATTCCTGACAAGCACCTGTTTTCACTTAATAAAAGAAAGAATTAACTTTCCCCTTACACCAGGAGAACATGTAAAATGTCAGCAAATATTTTTAGGATATAACATGACATCTTGATAGTTGCTTGGTTTAATTTGTGTATCCACTGGGTGTTCACTGGGTGATCTTTCCTTCCAAGAATATATTTGGAAATATTTAAATATCAGCTAAGTAATCTTCAGCAGCAGCAGTATTTCAGACAGTTCTAGTCTTGAATTCCTTATACCCCCTTTCTTAGTAGTGAACTAATGCAGGCTTGACAAGTTGAATATCCATATTTACCCATATAAGCAGAATTTTCATAGTCAGTGGAGTCCTGCATAGTGGTAAGTCTCTCTCTCTGGGAACGGTATGTATTGCAGCATGGATCCCTTATGTATGTTCAGCCTCACAGAAAAAAAGGAGATCTGACATTCTCAAAAAGCCGTGTTCTGTCGTGCCTACCTATGCACTTTATTTCTTTTGAGTAGTGGCGGGACACAAAGGGATGATTTTGATAGCAAATCTCCCTCAAGAAAAGTGAGCAAGACTTGTGTCAGTGTGGAAGAAAGCCCTACAATTATTCTTGGGATTCTTTTTGCTTTAGGGGAAGCATTTGCATCAAGGAAAAAAGTAATTAAATCTAGCACAAAATGGGCTTTCAATTACCGCCTCCTTAGAAGGAAGCAGACTGAAGATTAATGGCAAAGAAATCAAAGCCTTAGAAGGAGATGGGGGAGGACCCTATTTAGGAAATATCTCCTACCAAGCTAATTTCATTTGAAATTAGAACAAATAGCAAGCAGCGTGCTTTTGAAAAAAAATAAATAAATAAAGCACAACCAAACAAAAAAGTACTTGCCGTTGTTTGTATCCCCGTGGTTGTAACTTGACAATAGTTCTTTCCCCAGTCCTGCAAACTTCATTCACCTAAATAATCTCCTTGAAGCTTGTGGGCTTGATTCTCTTCTCACAGATAATGAAATTACTGGAGTTAAGCCAGCGTAAAATGGACACCAGAGAGAAATGGGAAGATTTGGAAGGCTGGTATCAGTAATGATTGCAAGATTACACCCTCTTTTATCTGTTTATGGTTTTGATGCAGTTTGAAATTGATTGAACTTTACAAAGAATTGTTGAAGCGTTGCCATCGGCAGTGCTGTTAACACACCCTGGTTAGTAATGAAGTAAGTGTTTTCAGAATGGCCAGGAAGATGCCTGTGAGCACTGTTGTTACAGTGTGTTTTCAGAATGGCCAGGAAAATGCCTGTGAGCACTGTTGTTACAGTTAACTTTTATTTAGAGTTGTCATCCTTCCAAATTTCTTTTTTTTTCCCCCTTCAGAACAATAGCTTCAATTCTGTTTCTCATTAAAAACAAAACAAAGCAACACCCTTCCTCTTCCAAACCTGAAATTCATTCAGTTCAAGTTCTCTAAAGAAGCAGATTTTAATTACATGTTTTCAGGCATATAAACAGTGAGGAAATTATTTGTAAAGGAATGTATACAGTCAGCTCTCAATTATCTAAGACATTTTTGGGGAGAGTTAATAAGGAAGAAGGAAATCATAGATAATACTGTAATAATATAACTTAGACTTAAATACTTACTTTTGAAGTTAAGGCATAAGATGGAGCTGTAAATTAAAATGGAAAGCACATTATTTTGGCATTGCTGTGTTAACCTGCAGCCCAGATAATTAATTCTGTTAACTGAGAATGAACTGTTGATTGTTTGTACTGCCATCCCATTTGGTGCTGGAGAACGGGAAAGCAACTGCAGCGGAGGAGAGACCCGGCTTTGTCACCTGCTAAACACAAATTGAGTGTCGGAGAGAAAAGGAGAACAGTCACATTTTTAACAGTGTGAAATGCACTTTAATCAAGCACTCTCATAACATTTGATAGGATCTTCATCATTTCATTTTGTTCTTTTTTCTCAACTGTTTCCTCCCCTACCATCCAGTTCTGCCATCTCGTCCTGCTATAGCCGTGTGTACCAGAGTCTGGCCAATCTCATTCGTTGGTCTGATCAAGTGATGCTGGAAGGTGTGAATTCAGAAGACAAGGAGATGGTGACCACAGTGAAGGGTGTCATAAAAGCTGTTCTGGATGGAGTCAAGGTACCTGAGACAAATATTGTAAATTATGTTATATAAAGTACGTAAGAATGCATTTTAGAAGAGATCTAGTTAAGGGAGGTTTTTAAGTACTGGTGATAGACAAAGATCCTCTTCTTGTCTTCAGTAAACTACCTCTTGAATCAACTGCTCCGTAAGTGAAATGATCCTGCTTGGAGTGTTGCTTAAAGACTAGCACAAATGATTTGGCTATTAGTGTGCACTTCTGAAATGCTCACCCTGGCATTTGGATGAAATGGAAAAAGCAATAAATCTTGATTGTATTCAATTTTCAGCAAGTCATTCCCAGTCTCCCATGCAGATTACAAGACAGAGTTTGCATATTTTCTGTTTAGGCAAAATATAATGGAAATGCTTCCTGTCATTGCCCACAGAGAATCAAAGACTCCAGCTCCATCTTTTAACATAAATTTCAAGGGATTCATCGGTGATACATCACCACTTTCAGCAGTTGGATTAGGGTGTGGAACAGGTGATGAGCTAAGCTCAGTTTTCTGGAGATTAATTTTGCATAACTAATGGAAATGTTTAACAGAAATCTTTGTGTCCTTTATGAGACCTGCTTATATCATTCCCTCCATGGCCCCACCAAGGGAAAGCTGTTGGCTTTCCTTCTACCTCCCAATAAGCTTTTGGTACCCGTTCTTTCTGTTTCCAAGGCTTTTCTCTGGGCTGATGGATATGGAGGCTGTTCATTCAGCTGTCTTAGAACTGCAGTTAAAAGTTTGCTTGACCTGGGCTCAGCGGTGAGACTGTCATATCTCCTGGGAACCTTATTTTGAAAACTGTAGAGAAAGTTAAGCCTTTTTCAGCAGCAGGGCTGAATCTAAAGGGGAGTTTTCAGATCAAGTACAGAAGGAAAGTGGAGGTAGTGTTTTAAGAACTGCAGCAGGTGTTTCACCTGGATTAGTGTATCAGAAACAGGCATCTTTCGCCGTACTGAAACTCAGCTCAGTTTTGATTAACTGGTGCTGAATGCAGAAATGAGGTGGATGTCCCAAGCTTTGGATATCATGTTTTCAGGAGTCTTGGTGTGGTGGTTGCGTGCTATGAGTGTCTCCTTAATGTTACTCAAACACAGATACTGAAATCTACTATTACTTACTGAGCCTTTTAAACAAATATCTTTGAAACAAAACATTCCCATCACCTAAAGAAGACAGATTTTACAGGATTATTTTGCACAATATGTCCCTTAACTTTAAGCTCCAGAATTGAAAACTAAAGCCGGTCTTAAATTTGTACAGCAGGGTGGAGAAAAAGAGTTTAGCAGAAAGTCTCAGCTGCTGTTAGTGTTGGAATTCAGCAGCAATTTGCAGTACGTGAAAATCTGTGCTGTGGTATCTGCACTGTAATACCCCAGCAAATAGCGAGACAGTTCACTCTCTTATCACTTAATAAATCTGTGCAATCCAGTGGAGAGCCATGTTATTACCAGATCCAAGGTAGTGCTGTCTAGTCTCATTGCATGTGACCTGGACACAAACTATCCTTTCACTTCAAGCAATATTTCAGCCCCTGGTACCTGTTGCCTTCCAGGCAAAGCAGCGTGTCTGTGCGGATGGGCGGAAGGTCTCCGATGCCTGCTCTGCCCACGCTGTGAGCCAACCCTGGCTGGAAGTGATGCAGGCATGTCCATACAGTGCTAAGCCTGAGTTATTAAGCCCTGCTGGGTGACATGGCTATATCAGCCTCTACTTTGTCGTGAGACTAAAAGTTATTTTGGCCTTCAGTTGGAGCTGGCTTACATCTGGTCACCTTGGAGCATGATTAGAGCAGATGTGTGGCTGTCTGGGTGGATGCAAATGTGTCTGCCTTTCAACAGGTCAGCATTTGGAAGTGGCATGCACTCATCTCCTGCTGTATAGAGAGGAACAAGATTTATTTTAGAGGGGCCAAGCCAGCTTTCAGATTTGGAAGCAGAACTGAGAAGCTGGACACTTCTCTGCTGTGGAGAGCCTTTTTTATTTTTCTGGCAGATCACACAAGATCCACTTCTACATTTCAGTGCTTACTTCCCCCTTTATTTTCAGAATTGAGCATGGAGTCGTCACCTCTTTGCTTGTGTTACTTGCTGTTATGATCTCAGGTTTTAGTGCCTAGCTAGGCATATATAAAAAGAAAAAAAAAAAATCCCTGTTTTGATTACATAACTTCTTAAAAATCCATCTCATTTGGAATTTCCAGCTTGCTGAAGTAGCATAAGTTTGTAGAGAGGCTTTATCATCTCTAATTACTGCTGCAAGAATCTCTTTAGTTGCTGATAAGGAATAGCATAATAAGCATCTGGCTCAGTTGCATGCTGATTACCTCTGTGTGCACACTAAAGATCTTGGCTTGATTTTCAAATGCTAGTTCTCATTTTGGGGTTAGTAGAGAGTAGAAGGAGTCAGGGTCCAGGGAATCTGGTGATATTTGCCAAAGTTTAGAGGGAAAAGTGATCCTCTCAAGTACTGGCAATCATATGATGTCTTGGTGCCTCTTGTGGGAGGTGTTTTGGGGTTTTTTTTTCATAACCTCAATAGTTTGAATCATTCTAAAGGTGCTTTTGAGACAAATTGGATTGTTTTTCTCCCCTGTTGTAACCTACACTCCGTATGGTGGACAAGTACGTGTCCATTAGGACTGGCAAAATAGGAAAACTGAGCACTTAAGCCCCGAGTGTCAGGGGCTCATCAGCACTGCTGTGGCACAGCTGCCACCACCGCAGTCTGCAGCGCTGGCCTTGGCTTGGTTTAAGGTGTTAAATGTGGTGAAGAAAGGTGAGGAAAAGGAAACGTTACATTTTCCCTTCCATACCCCTTTCAGGGTGATGTTTAAGGAGTATTTTGGCTTTTGGTTTGAATGCCCTTCCATTCTATTTCCTTTATTGTGCTCTTCTGCATTGAGTGGAGTCACTTGTTCTTGCTGGTGAGTACCTGATAGTCTCACAGGGTCCAACTCTGTGTCCATTGAAGTGCATGTGAGTATCCAGAAACCTCTACAGCGGTAGAAGTTTGTCCAGTGAGTAGGAAGGTGACAGTCCATTGTGTCACCACTCACTCCTGACAGTGACTCAGAACATGGTGCCGCTGCAGCTGGAAAAGTCAAATGGTGTCACTGTGTAATTTCTAAATCAACCGATGAAAAACCTTATTTGGGGTTGGTGGGCTCCCAGGTCCTGCGGTCATGTTTCCTAGTGATGTTCTGTAAACTTTATAGGGGAATTTCTGAAGTCTAAAAGGAATAGCAAGTGTTTAAAGATTGTTCATCCCTAAAGAGAGGATGAAACAGAGGAAAGTACATTTTTTAAAAATAGTTTCTGTTGAGTAACTGGGAACACTCATCAGAGGAGCCTGGGGTCAATTCAGTCAGTGTCCTTGTTACCACTGTAGTTCTTTTGTGACTGAAGGGCACTAATTATTTTACTTCTCTATATGCTGTGTAATGTACATTACTACAGTGGTGCTGATTGATAGGTTGTCAAAAGCCCTGTTAGTCTGTTACTCCTTGTTGCAGAGTATTTCTTGTTGAGGGATGTGGTCCTCCTTGGAGATGGGAGCTGGCCAGGCTGGTCAGCTGTGGTCAACTTGATGCTGTACATTTTCTCATCAGGGCATTTCTCAGAACATGCTGTTCCTTGCCTAGATTCTTGTCTGTCTGTCCCAGACAGGAACATCTTCATAGCATTAGCCTGCATGGACATCTGTATGTGCTCTGTTTGTGCTCTCTCTTCCCCACATGTGGGATTTTCCAGGACAACTGGAAAGCTGAGTGGGTTTTTTTGTTTACACAGCATACATTATTTTTGAGCACAAGCTCACCCAAGAATGTAAGTAGAACATCAAAACTAAAATCATCTGTGATGGACACTTGGACTGCGTTTGCCATCCTTTGCATGTCCAGTGCAGTACTTTATTCCTCTTGTTATACATGGATTGACTCATGGAAGTTCAGCTTTAAATAGAGCCTTATATAAAAATATGAGAACTAGAATATTTCCCTTCCTTGGTAGGATGATGACGACATTCCAGTTGCAGTTATTGCATTGAGAGAGCAATGACACCGGAATGATGACACTGTACTTCAGGCTGCTTTAAAAAAAAATTAAAATTGATCCGATGTAGTTTCCTTTACATAATACACTGGGAAGCCAATACTGTCAGGAAGCACTGCCAGTTTTCCAGGCTGCCTGTAAGAGGGCATGTGTTTGTATCTCTGAGCAGTAGATGTATTTGTCGGCTTCAGACATCCATAAAATGTTCTCTTCATCTTTCTGGCGTGAACGATTGTTGTTTTGACTGCTGGCAGACTTGCAGTTCAGGATTATCATGCTTTATCTCTTTATCCAGAGCCTTATCTGCCTATAGCAGATACACCACAATAGTTCCTTGAATGATTAAGACTTCCATTGCTAACCTGTTAAAAGATGGCTTCAGGGGAAGCAGACCTTTTAATAAAGGTCTTCACTATTTAATTTCTTGTTGGACATCTTACAAGAAAACTTTTTTTTTTTTAAACAAATACATACTTGTTTATAAAATATAAAGCAATTATTTAGTTTTTTTACTGGATAGGTGAAGTACTCCACTGTGTAAGCCTTTTCTGTACTTATATTTATGTATGTAAAGTCAATTTGCCATTATCTAGGGTGCTGTGGGAACTGGAACACATTTGTGACGATAGAGGAAAGAGGAAGCACAGCAAAAAGACACATCTGTGAGTTTGTGCAGAATCCCCACAGGGCCAGGGTTTATGAACTTAACTCGAATATGGCTAAACTGCTGCTAGGTGCAGGCTGCAACATTTGTACCAGACTTAACGCCCAGCTCCACCTCTCTCTGTGTCTGTGCCATTGTTAATCCATAACCTGGGCAACTAAGAGTTTGCTGCAGTAGCATCCCTTTCTGTCCCAGGATGTTTGAGTGCAGCATTCAGCAAATAATGATAATTTGCTTTTTCTTCTCTCCTCTCCATCCATCAGGAGCTGGTCAGACTCACTATTGAAAAGCAGGAGCATCCCTCTCCCACAAACCCAGTTAAACCCAGTTTACCAGCATGCAAATCTGACAGGTGGGTCACGGGCAAGGATTTCTTCTGTGTGCAGGACTAATACAGAAGGGTTAATTTCTGGCTACTGATAGTTCAATTAAAGCACTCAGTTATTCCTCACAGAGGGTAGCGTAGTGTTCTTTATGTAGCCTCATCCCGTGGTGGGACCACTTAAAGAGAACAATATGCTATGTATGATAGGGAAGATATTGGAATCTGCCAATGAAACATCACTTGGCCATGACACATGCACGTTGTATTCTGCATATACATGGAATTCCACCTGCAGAATGCAAATTCTGCCATCTGCTTTAGATGCCTCTCATATTACGTATGATTTAAAATATATATTAATCTGTCAGCATGCTGCATTCCAACTGTGTTTTATGATCTACATCTGTATTTTGCTTCTTGCAGCCCATCAGAACTTCCCCTTACAGACCGAGAAATGGAGATCCTCAACAAAACAACAAATATGACTCAGTCCAACGAGCTACTGACTGACTCCATGGATGAAGAAGTTGCACCTCCTAAACCCCCTCTGCCTAGCATTCGTGTGGCAGAAAACAGGTAATAGTGGCCAACTAGTTGACTGAAGAATACCAGTGGCTCTTACCAGCTTCTTGTTTTTTAAACAATCTTGCAAACTGTGCGCAAGAGAGGTCACAAGGAGGTTTAGTGATGCCTCTGAATTTCCAGTCCTCCAGAGTAATTCTTCCCTGCTCCTGGAATCTGTTTATGACTTTGTGGTCTCTCTGTCTTGTTTTGAGCAATACCCTTCATTATCTGTGTTTTCCTTTCCTTCTTTTTATGTGAGGATAGTGCCATGCCCCGAGATCCGTGCATGAGAGGCATCACATAAATGCATAAAAGCCTGATTTAAAACTATGTGAATACCACACTCTACAACAGTATCCTGTGTTGGTATATCCAATGGGAAATGTTCTGTTAACCTCAGCTGGCAGTTATCGATCTGTCCTGCACATCCAGGTAGTTCTGCATTCATTATCAGCTTAAGAGTGAAAGGAGCCAGTAGTGTGTGAAAAAAATCTTTTACTTGGTTCTTCTTACCCTGTTCTACGAGTAACCACATGAAAGTTTCTATGTTCTATTTTGAGAAGGAAGAGAAAACCCCCAATTTACAGGTTTTTGGTCTGTGTGTATGATGGTTTTCTTCTCTAGTACTGGTGCTAATCGATGGTGTGAAAAATACATGTTGTGCTAATTTGAAAATGCAGCATCAAGGGCTGTGGCTGTCAAAAAGAATCACATTTCTCCGTATTTTATGAATTCTCATGGGTTATATAAAAATTGCCTGATATTGTTCCAGGAACAGAGTATGTGTGCTTTTGAGCACCTTGCAGGCTTGATAATTACCACAATTGTGTGTCATTAGAAGCAAAACCTAACCGTACAAAGATCAAAATCTCTCTAGTTACTACTAGTGTGTGTATCTGAAACAGATTCATGCCAGAGCATGGGCCCTCACAGTATACGTGGTGAGAGCAACAATGACCATCTTGTTCCCTGAAGTTCACAAGGAAAGTAAAAGTGTGGAAAAAGAATTTTCCTGTCCTTTAAATTTTCAAAACTTTGAACATTTTTCAAACCTGGAAGGTTTGAGGAGGAGGGACTTCTGTGAATGGAAACAGTATTTGGGTCAACCAAAACGTTTAATTTGGATTTTCAACGCTTTTATTAAGAAATAATTACCATGCTAATTAGCTCCATTAAAAATAATTTTTAAAACAGCAGTTGTTTTTGTTTGAGAAATACCAACTCTTTTCCAACCTTAAAAAAATAAATAATTGAACAGAACCTTACCTGTGAGGGTATTCTTAAAGTGGTATTTGTTAGTGGATACACTTTGCTGAGTAGCTCCTGGTCAGCTTTGGACAAGAACCAAAGAACCAACTTGAGCCTGGCAAGTCAAAGGCTTTCTGGCAAACAAGCTCATGAAGCCTCTAGAAGTCTTTTTGCTGGAAGAGTAATAAGCATCCGTGCCTGTTGTGTCTTGCAGCCCTCCACCAGCATTGCCCCCTAAAAAACGGCAGTCGGCACCTTCCCCTACCAGAGTGGCCGTTGTGGCCCCCATGAGTCGAGCCACCAGTGGGTCCAGTTTACCTGTTGGAATCAACAGACAGGTAATGGCATAACCCCTTTGTGAAAGCGAAGGGAAATGTGCTGAGAACTGTAGCAAAAACTC
>NW_010293267.1:48759-66634 GCF_000700745.2 Antrostomus carolinensis
CAGTCCCCCGCAAGCCTCTGCTCGTCCCAAACAGCCCTGTACAGGAGAGCTCTGGAGCAGGAGTTTTAGTGGCAGGAGCATCAGGATAATAAATAATGTGAACGGCTTAATTTTTTTTTACAGTGTTGTTGGATTTAATTAACAAATTGCTACAAACCTCGTTGCCTTGAGCTGTAGCAGAGTGTGAAGATGTGAGTGGTTGAGTGTTGCTGTGTCAAATAGATCCCGGTACAGAGCGGCTGGCTGAGCTTACCGAGATCTCACCAAGGTTTACTTATGGGCCAAGGGAGTGTGTGGCATATTGAGATCAAAAGTCTGTCTTCATCCAGTCACAATTTAAAACCTCTTTTAACCCAAGCAATAGTTTGAGCAACCGCTCTGACCACTGCTGGTGCTTTGGGGAAATTTCTAAATTTTCTGATAGAAAAATGTCCACCAGGACTCCCAGATCTCTTTCCCCTTCACTGCTCTCCAACAGGTCTGTCCCCTTCAGTTACAAGTACCATCACACTTCGGTTGTTTTGCAGGAGTGGGAATACTTGAGGGGTTCACTCACAGGCTGATAAGCTTGAGGCCATTTCTGAAATAAAAAGGTAGTCATAGGCACAGAAACATGTATCTCACTGGAGCTTATTTTCTCATTGCATGCACCCAAGCTAACCAAGTATTTGCTAAAGCCCCAGTTATTTAATGTGAAATCTTACAGTCTGGTTACCTAGTCAACATCTTGACAAGCAGTCATGAGACATGTATACTGGTGAGGAACTCGGTAATCTTCTCAGCATCTGTGAAGTCCACTCTGGGTCACAGCACACCATGCCCAGAAGGAAGAGCACACAGAGCTCCCTGGTGTGGGCCTTTTACTGAATCAGAGATTATTTTTTGTGGTCCTTACAAGCTTGTGTGACTAGAGAGGGCTAGCAGCACCAATCCTCTCCCCTCTTGGTTTGCTTAATGCAGCTGTGAGGTCCTTGCTCCTCAAGCTGCAACTTGCTTGCTAGAGAGCTGCCAAGAATGACAGTGGTTTGGTTTTTTTGCTTAAGGATTTTGACGTTGACTGCTATGCTCAGAGACGGTTGTCAGGTGGAAGCCACTCCTATGGAGGGGAATCTCCTCGCCTCTCACCGTGCAATAGCATCGGCAAACTCAGCAAGTCTGACGAGCAACTCTCTTCTCTGGACCGCGACAGTGGTCAGTGCTCCCGCAATACAAGCTGTGAAACATTAGGTAAGTGGGGAGTTCTCCCAGGCTGCTGGCAGAGCCCCCATCACTCATTTGGGAGCTGTCATCACTGTGATGCAGAATTAAATGGATTGTACTTGCAACTGTCATCTTGTAGTTGCTGCAGGAGGTTCTATGCAGAATTACATTCTGCCAGATAGGAAGAAGCCCAGGGGAATGTCTCCCTGGCTATAGATGAATGTGTTCAAACTCAAGTCAGCTCTCACGCGGAATGTTTTGTTGATTTCCGCCTTGTCTGCAGACATCAGTACGAACTGACAGTCCTGGTAGACTAAAGTGATGTTGTTTCTGTGTACTAGGAAAGAAAATAAAAATGCTAATCTGCAACAGTGATAATCTCTGCAATGATCTACCTGTTGAATTTTTGTTATTTGTTTGCTAGTGTAAAGAAATAATGACAAGAGTTATGGATGTTACAGAAGGTGTAGCTAGATGGTCCCTGCTGCAAGGAAGTACCTCTCTGATTAAATGAACTGATTAATTAACTGATGGAATGGGAGGGGCAGAACTGAGAAGCACTAAACAGTAAAAGGGATAAACTAATGCATCATTCTCCTGTCCCTTCTGTTTAACCAGATCAATCAGATCACTATGATCCAGACTATGAATTCCTGCAGCAGGACCTCTCCAACGCTGATCAGATACCTCAGCAGGTGCCAGGTATCCTCAGCCCGTTGCCAGAGTCCTTGGGTGAGTCTGGCTCCCCTTTCCATGGACATGCTTTCCAGCTCCCACAGGGCACCTCTCCTCCACTGGAATTCTGCAGCCTCTCGGGAGCAGCACAGCCAACAGAGACTCCTCCAGCTTTACCAGAAAAGAAGAGGAGGAGTGCAGCCTCTCAGACTTCAGATAACTCAGGCTGCAGGGTGTCCTATGAGAGGCACCCTTCCCAATACGATAACATCTCAGAGGATGACATGCAGAATGCAGTGTCTGTCCCATCAGTACCCTTCACGCCGTTTGCTGCTGTTTTGCCTTTCCAGCAAGGAAACTCTTCAGCACCGGTTGAATTCATTGCTGACTTTGCTGCTCCAGATTCTAACAGTGACCCAGAGAAGCCACCACCTCTGCCAGAGAAGAAAAACAAACACAGTAAGAAAATTCTTATGTTTGGGTTTTATTTTTACCTTTCTCTTTCCTTGCAGTTGTTGTACTTGGCGACCCCAAGGTAATGCCCTTGCTTACGTGAGGCTGAGTGTCAAAATCAGTTAGTCAGTGTCAAAGGCGTGGAAGGGAAGTGTCGGTCCTTTGGTGGACAGAGTGTGACACTTGCAGCCAGGAACAATCCAGGCCCAAGGGACCTGGTATCACACAGCATCTTCATTACTATAGTGAGACCATTTTACATCTCTGTTTACCTGAGTGTGAATCTTTGAGGCACTCTGTCTTGCAGATCTTCCTGGTTTATCTTCCCTTTTTATGTCCATTCCTTCCTCCCTGTCCCCATTTTATGAATGTTTTCCCTCTGCAGAAAAGAATTGGGTACTCTCCAAGAGCTCGGAGAAAGGGCTGCTTTTCTGTCCAAAACCAAGCATTGCCAGAACAGTTATTTGGCAATAGGAACACAGTCACCCACATAACTGTGCAAGACAACACTATTAACTAGTGTCCAGTACTGCTGTTCTGCTGCAGGTTCTCATTTCCTTTGGATGCCTAAGAATTTCCCACATCGTTAAAATGAGCAGCCTCTAAATGCGAAGGCTCGCCATCCCCAGCCAGACTCCTGGCACACCAGTACTGACTGCGACTCACGCTCATGACCTTGTTCTGATTTCCTTGATGTTCGTGGCTGAAAACATTTGAAACCTCTTGCCAAAAAAGCAGCCATACTGATCTGCCAAGGAAGGCTGTGGACTACACAGTGAGATCCCGCAGATGTTAGTGTACTGGTCACTGCCTTGCTTTGCAGTTGTATGTTGCATAAGGAGGTAGCGTAGACAAGATCTAGATCAACAGCATTACATTGTACGGCTGGCAGCCCAAGTGGAGAGCTGGTTCGAAAGTGCTGAGTTGGCCTTCTGACTCATTTCTGCAGTTTATAGTCTTTTCACTGAGAATAAGGTGGAAGTGAGATCGGTGTGTTGTGTGGCAGGGTCAGTATTCTGCCCGTTCCTATGGTCGTTTACTGCGCCAGTCACTTTTTATTTTAAAAAGTGCATTGGCTAAAAGCATTTCCATTATCCCTAAGTGACCAGTCTGCATTTGTAACCCTCTGGGATTTTAATCAGACCACAAGGCTTGACCCACCTGAAAGTGAGGGTCATCTTGTAGTTCAGTGTCCACATATGCTGGAAATTGCTTTTGTTCTTCTCTGGTAAAAGTGAGAGGTTAAAAACCAGTGAAAGCAGCTAAATAGGAGCTGATATATTTGTTTGTAAACAACAGAAAGGAAATAAATGCTGGCACAGGGCATAGCCAAGGCTGGTTGTCATGGCTTGTGCTGTTCAAAATACTTGCTGGCAGTACCAGCTGCAAGGGGACATGATGCAGAGCCTTCTTACTGTAGGATCGAGTCCTTGTGGGCTGGGTCCAGGGAGTTTTACACCACGTAGGCTGGGATGGTTGCAGGGAAATGCGCCTCTGTACACGTAAGCTTTAGTAGGGGGAGATGCCTGGGTGAACCTTGAGTAAGAGGCAGTTTGGCAGTTGAAAGACAGACCTGTGCTGTTTGTTTTTCTCTTTAAGCCCCATGTCTTTGTTTTCTGGTATCATATGAGATGTCAAAGAGTTACTTAAGAACGATTTTAAAAGCTATCTTCTCTTTTATCGCCTGTGCATGCTTTTAACCTCAGTACCAAGGCCTTGTCTTTGCTGTTAGAATAGAGTAAATTGTCATCTGTCATCTGGCACTATCAGAAGCTCTTGGCATATTGATCTGATTGCATTGTTAGGAAAGGTAGAAGCTGTTATCTAATGTGTTGTCAGCTCCGATGGTTTGATAAAGCAACCCTGCTGCAAAGCTTGTAATAGTATTTGGGCTGTTACCTGACTGCTGCAGATTTTTTAATTGCATTCATGTGACACTGGGAACTTGTTTTAGATTGTCTTTACGCTATATCACACCACAGATCTGTGGTTGTTAGTTTTACTTTTATTTTCAACATTATAAAAGGGCAGTAAAACATTACTCAGGCTGTATGATAGCACCCAGGATTTCTTTGCCTGGAGGCTGATGCATGTAGATATTCTTGTGTAAGGTGAGGCAGTGCTGCTTCCACAACCCCAACAAACTCCTGGGATCTGGAGGAGATGCATGAATTTATTAAAAAGAACTAGAGCTCTCACAGATGGGATTTGTTTGTAGTCCCTTTGTTGTGGGGTATCTTTTGGTAGCTGGCAGGAAATGTTGCAGCAGAGACTTTAATGGTCTTTTTATCGATAATATACAGCAAATCCTGCTAGGGTTAACCATGCGTATTGCTGTGAGCTGTGCTCAGAGGGACCTTCAAGAGTTGACTTCTGTATAATTCAAACAGAGGAGTGGTAAGCCTTTTAGTCTGGCATGAATTATTGTTCTTTTACTGTGCTATAAGAATACATGTTACTGTGCTAAGGGCAAATTCCTCCAGATTTTTGCTTGATCACCAGCATCGTGCTCCTGCTGTAGAAGACAGAGGCACGGAGCAGCTTCTGCCTTGAAGAGCCTAGAGTCAAAATAACAAGATCCTCCCCTCAAACAGATTGCAAACCAGAAGCGAGGCAGTTATTCATGTTTCCCTCCCTGTCACTGTGAACAAAATGCAGCCTGGTGCCCTGTAAACAGCTGGTATTTAATTGCAGGAACCACGCTGAGGGCAGCCTGGCCTTAGCCAGTGGATTAACGCCAGCTCTTTGAAAAACAGCTCTCCTCCCAGAGGTGACAGCAAAGACTTATTTGACCTTGACTTCTCCAGTGAGTTGATGTGTGGTATAGCTTAAGAATTTCCATGATTTTGGCTCTTGCCCATGGACACAAATCTGTTGCACTTGTGCACAGCCAGTTGTAACACAGGCTGCCGACACAGCGCCAGGAGTCGGGCTAGACCTTCAGCGAGTCCTCCTCATCGGATACTGCTGTGCCTTACCTATATCACTGATGTGCCTTATTGCTGATAATCTAGCAATTCCTTGCAGACTCCACTGGTCCAAGGGTGTTTTTCTGACAAGAGGTCACTTGCTGCCTCCTCTCCTCTCCTGCAGCTGGGTGTGGGACCAGCAGCTGCATGGCACACTGGCTCGGGCACTGCTGGGGCACTCTGAGCAATACCTGTGATTTCTACCATGCGGGCAGAACTGGTGTGTGTTAGAAATCTCTGAGCAGCTTTAGCTCCTTCAGAAATGACAGCCAAGGCACTGCAAGGTGATTGCTGGGAAGGTGTTCTTCACCTCAGTTTGAGATTTTAATTTTTTTAATTCCAAATATTTTTCCGTCTGGGTTCAGAACTGACAAACTGGCTGTGGTACTGTGATGGGAGAGGTTTCTCTCTCATGCCTCCCTTCTCTCCCATAGTGCTGCCTTGATACTGTGTCATCCCACCCTGGCTGCTCACTGCAGCCCCCATCTCTCCTTCTGCCCAGCTGCTGCAGGGCCTGCAGCCTGATCTAAGCTGGTGATGTAATTTCCCATCTGCTTTTTAAATTTCTGCCTTGTTAAAAACCACAGCAGAGAAGGGATGGGGGGGGAGTGGGGAGAGAAGACCCTTTGCAAACAGCAATCTCAGGAGTGGTCCTGCTCTCTTACCCGTCTGTTCAAGATTGGCAGCATTTTAATGATGCCTATTTTAATTTGTGCTCTGCCATCTCTACTCCTGAGCCAGGGTTGTATTTCACTATCTATCTGACCTGTTTTTCACTTCACCTAAAACAGAGAAGAGGACAAAGCAGAAGCAGAGACATGCTCACCCGCCCCGGGCTAGTTGTAACAAGCAAGGCAGGGGAGCTGCCATGACGATGGGATGCATTAGCCTCATAAAGAGCTGAGATAAAAGAGCTCTTCATTATCCCCTTGCAGATTGAGTTAAGGCTCTCAACAGTATTCAGGCTTACTACCTTGAGTTACAGTAATTTAATTTTACACAAGTGTCAGATGCGATACTGTTTTCGACAACACTTCCCCAGTTGTATCATCATACAGATGTCTGAAGTCAGGAACTCACAGCTATCGATCCCGAGTGTTGTCTTCAGATCTGGATGTTAAATGAAGCACTGTTTTTGTAGATAACTCCACATAAGGGTTGTTCTGAATTTAGCAATGTCTGCTGCATTATACCAGGACTGCCAAACCTGACGTCTTGGCTTTTGTCCTACTCAGTTGATGAGCTCTAAAAATGTGGTCTTTTCCCTCGAGCTCTTGTCCTCTAGACTTCTCTGAGGAGTCTTGATCTTTAGGTCACTTTTGCTGCTCGAGAAATACCTGTGATAAGCCTTCTTTAGATCTTACCCTCTAAAGTTATTGTATGATACCAAGGCATTTTTCAGGGCATTAATTTTAATAGAAGTATCTGAGTCAACTGAATCACTGATATTTGAAAACAGTATTGTAGCAATTCTGTACTTTCTACACCAAGATTCCTTCACCATGATTTCAAATAAGAGAATATTGCCTGAATGTGCTTCTCCCCTGATAGGACTTAGTCTGAAATTCACGTGCATGAGCAAATTTGATCTTGGCTTTAACATGAGTGCTGACACCAGCAGATGAGTGGCACAAACACACACCAACACGTCAGTGTGTGCAGTTTGAAACCTCTGTCCCACTTCCTTCAGAAAGGAGAGGTCTGAATTAGCAAGGGTGGTGACTTACATCTGTGAAGTGGTGCTGGGAAGGCAGGAGGGCAGCTGGGGGAGGAAGAAGAGCAAGGCTCAGGTAGCAAGGAGTGTTAGAGGTCAGAATTTCAGCATCATTTGTGGAGCTGGCAGTACTGCAGGACATGAACAGGTTGTTCACTGGCAGCACCATGTCAGGTCACAGGATGGGGACAGCAGGTGTTACCGGTCGGGTTTGAAATCCATCAGCTGAGGTTTCCTGCACTCCGATTGCCAAGACCTTTTCTTTTTTTTTTTCTTTATTCTATTTTTTGGAGGAGGGGTATAATTCTGTGGGAAGGGGCAGCTGTGTTAGCTCCATTTCTAAATGAAGTTTAAAATATTAGAGGAAATATGAAAAAAGGAAGGTGCAAAAGGCAGGTGCAAAGCAACTCCTTCCTGCCAACACATTTGCACGGCTGCATCCTGTTTGAAATGGGCTGGCCCATAGATCTGCATTGGCAGGTGAAGAGAGGGCTTTGCCTTGCAGCTAGTGTGGGAACCGGCTTCACGATGTGCAAATACTGCATTGTGGTCGTTATATTTATAGCTTTCACTGAAGTCATCCATTCATTTCAGCTGTACAACTGAAATGCCAGCAGAAGCTGAATAATTACCACCTAATGACCAGATTTAAAAAAACTGACAACAGCTTGTTTATGAGGAGGAAGGGAGGAATGATCACAGAGCATCTTGTGCATGACAGTGTATTCACAAAAAGGCCTTGGTTAGTCCTTTTTATGACACTTTAATACATCTATTGCTCCTGGTCTCAGGTATATAGAAGAGAGTTCTTTATTTATTTTACATTTATTAAATACACTTCTGTTCCATACTAATTCTGGGGGTTTGTAGTAGTCTTTCTGTGACACTGGGTGTCTGCCCTTTCAACACTAAAATATTACAGCAGTAACTAATCCTCTGTCAGAGGTGCATAGACAGACCTGTGTGGGTTTTTTCATAGATTTTGGAAGGAGATTGTACAGATGGAAAGGTCCTTTAAATGAGATTTGATCCTATTTAATATTTCCGTTGAACCACATTCTCAGAAAAGCTTTTGAATCAGTTGGATTAAAGAACTGGAGATAATAAGATGCTTTAAAAAGGGATGGGAGCAAAGGGTGTTGGATTTGAGCTAAGGGGGTAGGAAGGCATGGTCAGTGGTGCTTTTAGAAGATAAGTATCTTGTACCAGCATTGGCATAGAAATAGCTGAGGGAGAGGTACACCCAGTCTTGCAGGTAGGTGTTCTCCGATAACAGTTTTATCAAGCTTGCTGGAATGGAGAAAAGCCTCCTCGGTCTAGAAATCTTGCTGACTACAGGTATGAGACTTATTATAGGCACAAGAATTATTATAGATTTATTATCAAGGTTGCATCTTTGTACAAGATGATTTCTGCCTCCTAGAAAGCAGACTGACGTTATTCTGGGGTTTTTTTGGTGACTTCCAGCATTAGCTGTTGAGGAATATTCTCAGAATTACCATGGGTTATGTGAGGAAGGGATTTGGGCTAAGCACCAGTGAATCAGACTTCTCAAGCAGCTGTTTGGATGTGTTTGTGACCTGTGATTATGTGTGTTGTGCGCTGGCTTGGAGGATGGGATATTCAGATCCTTTCCTGCAAGGTAGATGACAGCTGACTGTGTGAGCTACCTGTGAACACAGCATGGATACCTTGCTGCTCCCAACCTGCAGCAAAGCTGACAGTGCCACAGCCTAACTCTTACTGTATTTTGAGAATGAGCACCCTGCCTGCTTGTTGCAGCTGCAGCATGTGGAGCAGGAGCACTGAGTGTGACCTTTCTTTGCATTGCAGTGATGGCATATATGCAATTTGTGGAAGACTACTCAGAGCCACAGCCGTCCATGTTCTACCAGACCCCTCAGAACGAGCACATCTACCAGCAGAAGAACAAGCACCTCATGGAAGTCTATGGGTTCAATGACTCCTTTATCAGCTTAGACCCCTCTCAAGATCTGGCACCTCCGCCTGCTCTCCCACCAAAACAGCGGCAGCTGGTGAGTGATATCCATGGTGCTTTCCCCAGCAGGGCACACCAGCCTTCCAGAAACAGCTCTGTTCTTGCAGCTCCTGTTTCTGACAGGGTGCAGTGGTGGGATGTCTTGTTGGTGTTACCACATTTTGCTCCTTGTCATCTTGTTAACATGTTTTTAAACATATTGCATCATCTACTTTGAGCTCCTTTCTAACTCCGCGTTCAGACTGTTCCCCATAAGCTCTGTAAGTCCTAAAATGCCCTAAAAATGAAATGTTAGTCTTCCACATGTCATGGCTGAATCTACACCAGACTACAGGCTTCTGTAATGACAACTGCTCTGAAGGTTTTGACACACTGGGCAACACAATTTTCAAGAGATTGCTGCACTGATGTTCCCAATGCTGTCTTGAAACTGTTGTCAAGGATGCCACTAATAATAACTGTTAAAACATAATAACTGCTTTTATGGGTCAGTCTTTGCCAGAGCCACAGAACTTGGGTATAGCTGTTATTTAACTTGTGCATATTTTCTCCACGTTAGTCCCATTGTGTGATTCAGGATTTTACCTGGTTTTGAGTGTTCTGCTGGCCCTCCCAGCCTGCCACCACAAAAAGGCACATCCACAGGTGTATGTGTGTTGGGTAGTGGGTTTAGCAGCACAGTGAGTGCAGTTTTCCACAGGAGGGATGAAATCCTGGCCTCAGTGGTGGCAACAGTAGTTTTGTTTCCAACCTCAGTAGAGCTGGGATTTTGTCCTATTCCTTTTTAAGGGTCTTTCTTTCTTGTCTCTTTTTAACTCCAAAGTTAGGGATTTTGTTTATATTAATTATCAGATTTTCTCTATTAAAAAAAAACATTTTTTGTGCTGATGTAGCTAACTTAAATTGGCCATGGCTTTAACAAAACAGGAGGAAATGTGGGAACAGAGCCATGGTCTTACCATTACGGTTGTAATATTTCTTCTTATTATTTATGCTAAAGTTTGACTGTCCCGGGGTGTTGCTTTTTAATCAAAAGGGAAAAGCAACTGAGAACTCATAATTTTGGGATTTGCATTGCTGCATTCCTGTGATGCAGGTAGGAATTCTAAAAAGATAAAGTAACATTTCTGGCTGAGCTAAACTGAGTATTATGCTTTGTGGGGTTGAGACCTTAAATCCCTGTTTCCCATGTGCTTTGCAGGGACACTGAAGAGTCTACAGGACTCCTCTCTGAAGGATCAGGCAGTTTCCACAGTCTGTGGTCCCCTTGTCAGTGTGATCCTTGCATTGTCACTTGTACCTTGTAGTCCCTTGCCCTACCTCCTTCTCCTTGAGGTGGTTACACTCTCGTGATAGTTTCCAGTGGTGACTTGGTCTCTCAGTTATGAGAGAGGGTGTGTTTGCACGGATTTACTGTAGCCATTGTGCAGTAATGCTCAGTGAATTTCTGCTCCTTTTCTGAAGCTGTCACTAGTTTTGCCTGCTAGGCATTCTTCTAGTCTTGCAAGCTGATACCCTCAAGGTGTTGCTTGCAGTTCCCCCGAAGCAAAGCTTTCTTGAAGTGCAGCCTTCCCCTCCTTACCTTCATCCCTCTGTTGGGAAAGTGGTGCGAGCAGATGATAGGTCATTCAACAATCGCTGTAAAAGCCACCAGACTTGTCCCTCTGCTCCAGCTGCCATGAGTTTCTGAAACAGGAAATCACATGGGCATCAGCTACTCCAGCGTTAATCCAATTTTGCTGGATGGACTCCTCTATAAAATAATAATTAGGAAGTCCTTTCTTGTGAGCTTCAGTTCTTATTTATGAAACATTGTACATGATATGCAAAGGGTCAGAGCTGAGAAGGCATAGATATTCCTTAGCCTCCCTCAGACTCCTTACTATAGTGGAATTCAGGAGAAATTCCTTAATAGTATTTGTTCCTGAGAGTGTAATATCTCCCTCTTGTGCAAATGATATATCATTTTGGATTGGACTGAAAAATATCTGGACATCACTGTTATCTGGTATCTCAGCAGTACCAGTGATAGCTTGTAGATCACACCAGAGAGACCAAGTTCCCAGTCTGCAGGTTGCCACAAAAAATAGTCTGCAAGAGTTGGCTGCTTAGTGGCCAGAAGCAAGAGCCCATTCAGCCTTTGGGCATCTGCCCCCTACACCATGGGGAAAAAAGGGCAGCGAGGAACAGCTTGCCTCTCCCCACAGCAGCTGTCCATGGGTGAACTGGAAGGGGGAGGTGGGAGTTTATTTTTAAGGGATTTGTGAAACAAAGACGATTTGAACTGTGCATGCCTCTTGAGCTCAAGAAAGGCATATTGGTGTGTCTGGCTCTGATGAACTGTATGAATAGCTGTTTGTTTAGCAAGCCATTATATGCATTGTTGTACAGTTAGCATTTCTTATCCTTTATTCACAGCCTTTTCTGTGCTCTCTTTTCTTTGTGTCTTCTGTCTCTTGCTTTCTTCCCCCTCTTCAGCAGGCCTCCTATGCTGCCTCTTCTTTCTCTTCTGTCTCCTACTGTGTCCAGCAAACTAAAGTGCCCTTCACCCCCGAGGACACCGGTGCCACTCAGGGCCTCACTATGTCAGTCTCTAACTCCTTTCTCAACCGGCACAGCTCCTTTCCTGTGCATTCGGTGAGTTGCTCTCCTCACTTTAACACGTGTGCGTATTTGTGTCGGTGTATTTTGCTTGTGTGCAAATTCTGTGCTTACGCTCTTGGTTGCAGGTAAAGATGAAGGTTCTTTTGGGGGCTTTTGAACTCATGTAGTAATCAGCCAGGTGAGAAAAACTGTGTGTAAATCTTATTAAATAAAGCACAGGGGAGTTGTGGCTTTCATTAATTTATATACACGTTGGTATTGACATTTGTGGTGAGGGACTGATGAAGGAGAACTGGCCTATGTGCCCAGGCACGCTCCTTTGACCTGCGTGTTCCTCAGGCTGCACGTTGGAGCTGCAAAGTCTTTTTGTTCCGTTGCATAATGTCAGTGATGTGGATGAGTTGATTAAAGGCTGCTGTATGAATCTGGCCTTTGGAGAAATAATGAGATGCCATCCCCAGAATACATGGATTTAGTCAAATGTATGGAAAAATGGCTGCAGCTCCTTATTTTTTTTCTAGAAAATGGCCTCTACCAGATCTTTCATCTCATATTTGCTTGTCTGCTTCCCTTCACATCTCTGTGGTCCCAAAC
The DNA here is from genome assembly GCF_000700745.2 of Antrostomus carolinensis. Classification (NCBI taxonomy): domain Eukaryota; kingdom Metazoa; phylum Chordata; class Aves; order Caprimulgiformes; family Caprimulgidae; genus Antrostomus; species Antrostomus carolinensis. Next base: position 60,968 of record NW_010293267.1, read on the forward strand.
AAGCTCAGTAAGCTTGTATGATTTGCTGACAAATGAGCAGGGTTTTCTCTCCTACAGCACTTGTGAGCAGTCTGAAGAGAGAATGGCAGGAGGAGCTGTGAATGACTTAAATCAAAATAAGAATAATCTTAGAGCACTGCTTAAATCTGTGATCAGCTGCTTAAATTAAGTGGCCGTAATAACAAAGTGTTAATGTAATGAAATGAAATCTAACCACGGGATTCCAACAGCTCATCAGTATGGGGCTCGTTTGCATGTAAAACTATGTGGTTATGCTCTGATTGCTGTGTGACGACAACTGAGAATAGACTATTTTTTAACAGTGACCTGGATATTTAGTAAATTAGACTTCTGGAGAAGAAATTATCAGACAAGACTTGAGAAAACTCAGAAGTGTTTAATTAGTTTAATATTAAATATTTGAAAATGGTATCCTCCCACTGTGTTACTGCTGTCTTCCCATTTCAACACTTACTCATTCTCTAAAAATTAGTGATAATCGTGGGTCCAAAGAAGAAGAAAGTATTCAAGTACTTTACAAGTAGCACTACTTCACAAGCCATGAATTAAAGCTACTGGCTTCCACTTGTGGGAGAGAGCAGTATCATAGTTTTGCTGCACAGATGAGAAGGCTGAGGTGCAGAAAGGTTGGTGCTTGCATAAATTTGTGGTAAACAGTTTTAAAATCTGCAGTATTGCAAAATTTTTTACTTGTACAGCTCTCTTGTTTGCTAGTGATCCTTGCAAGCAAAGCACAGAAATGTAAGACCAGGTAAAAGCCCTTCGCTATTTTTGTTTTAATTGAGGGGCTATAAATATGATAGTATAACCTTCTAAAAATATGTGGGCACTTTCATTTTAAAAAGCGTCCTGGTTGGATTAAATGGTTACTACCTACTTAATTGTTCTGACCTATTCTCATCTTGCTTTGGACTACATTATTGTGAATATATTATTTTATTAAAAGTTAAAACTTAATTAAAAAATCCTTACTTGTTTTTGCAAGGATTTGGTGAGGGGAAAAATAAATGGCTGGAGCATGAGGAACAGTGCGAACAATTAGGCAGCGCACTGTCAAACGCACAAAGGAAATAAGCTAAATTAATTTTTTTTTCCATTAATACCTTTAAATTATTATAATCTCAGAGTTGCTCATGACTCTAGTTGGTCTATTTTTTCACAGGCAAAAATGAGATTTTTCACTATGACAGGGTGTCTTTGTCTCCAAGCTGCAAAATACCGATGTCCTTACATGCATCATAGCTGACCCATGTAATACCATAACCATGGTTTATCCCATTTTCCCTGTCCCTAATAAGACAGAGATGTGAAACAGCTGTCAAAGTTTGGATCGTTCCCAGGGTGACACCCTGCATTTCAGTGCCAAGAAGGACCAGAGCCCCTCTTGCAATCTGCTCCTGAGGATTGACTGGGAAGACTGGGCAGTTTCACATGAGGGGGATTTCATGAGCTGCACCAGTAATGCTTTAAGCCCATTGCTCTGCTCCTCTTATTCTCATGTCTTCATTTTTGGCTCTCTCACCAGAGAAAGGCCACTCAAGTGAGCACTGTGGTGAACAATAAACCTGTTAAAAAATAAGCCTTCGCTTTCCACCAGCCCCAGCAAGGGAGTTAATGCTAGAAAGAGCACACATTTCACGTAGCAGACAACTGAGAAGTATCAATCAGTGGTGATTACCAAATCTCTTAAAATTATATGTCTCCTACATTCATTGTTATCCATTCCATACAGGAAACAAAAACCTCCTTAGATCAATACCAGGAAGTCAGAGCTGATAAACGAAATGACTGTCCATTGACCCAACGTGAGCAATGCATTGCACGTTTGCCAAGTGTAGCCAATTTTCAGAAAGTGGCCTGTGCTTTTCTACTTCCCTGGAGACCAGTCTGGGGTGGACAGCAGGAGTCAATCCCAGAGGGAAGATCTGGCCCCGTACCCATCTGTTCATGTGCAGGCAACAGGAAAGCCGAGCCTAAACCATGTTTTGTGTATTAGCCCATGAGCTCTGTGCTCCAGGTGAAGGACTAGTGCCTTCCTACTGATTTACGGGGCTTAAAAAGACTCTTTTCAAACAGTGTTTTGAAGCAAAAAAAAAGAGGTGAAGTTGTTCAGAACATCTTTACTCTTTTAATCTTTAATGCATGATTTTCTTTTCTAGAGCCCTGACTTGTTTTCTTTCCAATCAGCGCTGCAGACGCTGCTGCAGTCCAGAAGCCACCACTGCTCTGTCAACCCACTAATCGCACTTTTCCCTTCTTTGCAGGAAATTGTGTCAGACCTAATAGCTTTTACTGGATAGAGGCAGATCTTGAGCAACTGGATCAAACCTCATAGGTTTGGCAAGTTGAGCTTGTTTTTTACCAAGTCTGATTCGTGTCTGGCCTCTGTGCCGGCAAGGGTCCTGGTCGTAGTGTGGGCTGCTGTCATAAGGAACTGAAGCATCGTATTCCCCATCCCATGCACAGCTAAACCAATAAATCCCACATTGGTGGGACAACTGGGTTGTACTGTCAAGAGGGATTTTAAGGATTCCGATCTCTTTTGAAAGCACTTCCTGTTGCTAGACGGTAGGAAAGGAGGTATGCAGTAAGAAAGCATCCTCCTTGGTAGTTGTTGGCAGTAGTTATTCTCTAGCTGATCACCTCTCTCCCTTGTTCTTGTGAAGACAGAGATACTGTCCTTTGGTTTATTAGCTCCAAATAAATTTGAATTGTTAACTGGAAATGGATGGGCAGGTATCCAAGTGGCAGGAATCAAGTCTTCTTATTTCGCAGCGGCTGGGTACCTCTGCACTGATAGAGGAAATCAGTCCAGTGACAAGCTATACTGCTATCTACCCACATATTTTCCACCGAAGACTGCAGAAAGCCTTGCATTTGGTTACAGCTAAGAACGTTTTCCTCACCGAAACAAGGAACACAGTTGTTTCTCTGAGGCATGTACATGCCATTAGTGGAAATTTGACTGCATCCTCCACTATGGAGAAATAACTTGTCTTTCTCAAAATGCTGGGTTTTTCTTATGTTTTCTTTTTAATTAAGAAACATTTCTAGTAATTTTCCAGAAACCAAATTGGCTGTTGGATTCCAGCAGAAGGCGCAAGCGATTTCCTTATGAAAGCTCCAGTTCAGTGCTTCTGTTCTCACTTGTTCCCACCATTCTTCAGCAAATTGAGCAAGCGCACAGAAAATTCACAGCAACTGTTTTTCTTTCTTGTGTGTGTGTGTGTTAATGAATGTTCAGGAAAAGGAGGGTCAGATAAGTGTTTAAAGATGCGCACAATGCAGCCATGTGCTTTGCATGTTTTCCCCGCCTTGCCCCTGTGCTCCCTTCCAGTCTGCAGCAGACACTGCAGCTCTGGCCCTCAGCAGAGACTGAGCTGGTTTGATTCATATGGTGGTTTGATGGTGAGAGCCATGATCAAACCAGGACTTGGGAAATCATAGTGTATTAGTTTGTTTCTGTCCTGAGGAGGGTTTGGTTCCTTAATTTGAAGCAAGGGGAAGGGGAAAAAAAGATTTGCATCCATTTAACCACCTGCTGAGTTCTAGGTATTGTTTTGCCTTTCCTGTTTAGCATTCCGTCTGCATTTGTGTTCGTTTCCACTACCCATGGCAGGCCTGGTGGTATTAATAGTGCTCTTGCATGCTGGCATCGCTGAATCCTGGTTCTGAGAACCACTTCCTCAGGTGGTTTATACATTTTTCTTGCAGTTGGAGCACTACTTGTCTCTGTCTAGGTCTCTCTAAACCATCCCCTGTTGACTTCATAGGTCACATTTTTTGTGTGAATGACTTTATAGGAGCCTTGTCTTTGTCTCCAGGCTCTGCCTCTCAAAGATCTGCTTGCTAGATATGATGGTATTGTCTACAAGCTAAGCAAGAGTTGATGTTGTAGGTGTGATCAGATTGAATTCTCTTGGTCGTTTCAGAAGGGAGATGCATGATAGCATGGTCAATAAATCGTACAAATGTTTCCTTCCCCCCGGCCCCCTTATTTGCTTTATTGCAAAGATGTACAAGAATCCCTCTCACTTAAGGAGAAGTTTGTATTTTGTGTTTTCTCATGCAGAAGCCTGGAGTCCCTTTCCCAAGGGAACAGCAGGCCCCATCCATCCATCTCTTATGCTGACCATCACTTAAAAACAGCGAGGTCAGCTGTGCAGCCAGGTCAGAGGGTTTGCCGATAAACATTCAAGCATGAGGAGTTACTGCCTTTCCTGTGGCAGTGCTTGAAGCCATTCTGTTGGCAGCTTGTGTTTCCAGCCGTTCATTGTCGGAGCATTTCCTTCCTCATTAGCAAAAGTACCTGGAAGCCCAGCATTGTGTCATGAGATAGGAAGTCTTTTCCAGTAGTTGTCTATGCAATTATATTCTCAGGGTGTAATGGCTTTGTGCAACACCCAGTGTTTTGTGAACATAGTTCTCTACTGTTAGAATTTGGGCAGCCAGTCCTGGCACGTTGCCCGTGTCGCTCTCTTAATAGCATTAGAGGAGATCTGAAAGATTGATCCTTTCCTCTGATAGCTTCATGTTTTGGAAGTCTGATGCTCTATCTGATCTGGGAGTGTCTGGCAGGATCGTAGATTAATTTGGCAGAAGAGGTCCATAGGGTAACTGAGAAGGCTGTGCTTAAAAGGTAAAGACTGTGTCTGCTGATGCTGCAGATGCTCTGACAGCCATATAATTGCATTCAACTTTGAATTTAGGATGGAGACTGCTGTAACTCGTAACCAGTAACTCCTGCATATAAACACCCTGTCTCCCTGTTACTTGTGATCAGCCATGCCTAGTTGAACGTAGAGGAGCGTCACTCTTGGAATAAGTTTTCTATTAGAGTGTTTATCTCCTGCCATCTAATCCAAATAAACAGTCGTAATGTCATTGACCTTTGAGACATCCTGTGATACCGCTGCTAATGATGGAAAGCTGTTCTAATATGTTGACCATTGTAAAAAACCAAAGGCAGCACATTGAAAAAGTTGGAAGATGTAATCTCTGGAAGACCTCTGTGTGTCACAGTGTGTGGTAAATGTTCAGGTCTGGGCACGTTAGCTTCCAGCTGTTCACAGGTGACAAGATTGCTCCAAGCTCAAAATGCACTTTATGGAAGTACTTCCCAAGCAGCAGATAGGGTTGGGTTTTATTTAAATCCACTTTACTAGTGAGAGGAGAGGGAGCTCTCTTGTCTCCCTGTGTTGACCATTTGCCATCATAGGTCAGGATCACTCATGCTGGGAGACCATCTTCTCGTCCTGCGGTGGGAGCCTGGCAGCATGACTGGAGTTTGGATAGAGGAAAGCATCCTTTCTCAAAGAATCTTCTGGCTTGCCTAGAGATTATTTTGAAGTATTCACTTAAAGCAAAGCCATGGAGTAGGATGTTGTGTCAGTACAGCCATAACTGAGGCTTTACTGACCCTGCAAGAAACCCCTAAGGAGGAGATTAAAACAAGCACTGATTTATTTCCAAGATAAACCATTGCCTGTGATTTCATGAGGGGAGGACTAGAGGAGAGCTAGTTTGCTTGTGACAGTTCTGTTGAATGGACTGTCCCCTCCCAAAAAAAGTATGTCTTTTAAAGGATGACGGGGCTTCCAAGAGATGTGCAACACCCAAATCCTGTGGAAGTCGTTGCCACAATTC
>NW_010293267.1:66689-67509 GCF_000700745.2 Antrostomus carolinensis
CATATGGACATCATCTCCACCACAGGGTGGTTTTTTTCCCCTTTAAAAGTATGCTTCATTCTTGGCTCTTGTCCCAGCACGGCTGCATAGCTGGAATTCCAGAGCTGCTTGCAGGCTCCGGAGGAAGGAGGGGGCTCCCTGGTTGGCTTTCTACAAGATGCAACTTTACAACCAGATTGGAAGTCAGAGCAGGCTGGCTGATTAATGCCAGCACACCAAAGGCTTCTCTGCACTGTTCCCTTTGTTAACAGCATGCTGATAGCATGTCAGCGTTGTTAAATGATTGTTCATGGATCACATATGAAGATTAATGCATTTTCCTGAGTACCTGGGCCTTAAACTGGCATTTTCACCACATCCCATGCCAAGATATTGTTTTGGAAGGTGTCTTGATGAGGTTGAGGAGAGATGAATGTGTAGTGATTGTCAGTAGTAACATAGCTGCATTCAAACTTTTAAAATTTATGCAATGTGATGTTATATTTAGGTCTAAGTTGCCTCTGAATTGGGATTAATGTCTCCGAAACTATGCAAGGCAGAAGCTGTGCAAATTTTACTGCCCCAGAAGCAGTAATTCATGTCCCTGAATGCTAGCTCAGCCTGCAGGCAGTGGACCAGGCAGCATCTCAGCTGCCAAGCCTCCTGGCCAGCATTTGGCCTGGACTAACCCTGCCAGCACCATCATGCAGCACGAGAGCTTCACAGGGTGCTGCCTGTCCCAGAGTGACTTGATTGAGAACAGTAATTTTCCTTTCACTCATGCCCTGCGTGAGCTTCACTGCTTCTTTGCAAAAGCCTGGCTTTTTCTCTGAGTTCAGCA
>NW_010293267.1:67519-80560 GCF_000700745.2 Antrostomus carolinensis
AGAGACAAAAGCCCTTGAGACACCTCCATGGAAGATGTCCATCAACTACAAAATAAAGGGCAGCGTATGCTGCCTGTCTCCTGTGGGCACAGGAAGCCCAGCTCTAGGGGAGCTGGCACATAGGTTCTGTTTGAGCAAATTATTTCCTTTACTGGAGCAGAGGATCTTGTTATTGGGACAGCAGTTTGTTGAATGCCTTCTTGAGACCTGCTGCAGCAGTGGTTCTCCGTTTGCTTTGCTCCTGTTCTTTTTTGGGGTCTAGCTTGGGACTTGGGGTGATAGTTGGCATATTAGCATCGGTGAGATCATGAAATACCAGGGAGATGGGGCAGGCATAATGAATCTGCTGAGCCAAGATGATGTCATGAGCCTGGCATCTTATGAGGGATTTAGTGTTTTGTGCCATGCAAGTGAAAATGAATAAATGTAGAGCATTTATTCAGGCAGAAAGTAAATACAGAGATTAGACTTGTCATTGTTACTGAGGCGGCCCCAAAAGCTGACAGTGTCCCTGGAGCCAGGGCTGCTCATCCGGAAAGAAACAGGCAGGAAGAGAGAAGAGCCTGTCCTAGAGCCAGTCTCCTTTTAGCCACAGGCATGTGATAGGGATTTGCGTTTTAATTATTTTTCAGTAGTCTTTTAAGCTCTCTTTCCAAAGCATCTCCCTCTGCTCATCTGTATTATGGCCTGCAATATGTTTTGGGCCCCGAGAATACACCCAGAGCACTGCCAGACTCCACGCACGGCGGAGGGCAACCACTTGAGGATTAAGGTGGTAGAAGGTAAAGTCTAGCCATTGACCTTTACTTTTTCTTTCCTTTTGTAGCAGAAAAGCATTTTTTTGCCCAGCCTTCTGGCCCAAGGCTCTTCTCAATTTAGATTTTTAAGCTCACATCTTTCCTAGGTAGAAAAAAAAAGTACTATGGCTGAACTGGATGCTGCTACTGCGGCTCAGGTGACAGACTGAGTTTTGCTTTTTATCACCAGCTCAACTCTCCTGAGAAAATGTAGCCTGAATTCTCCGATTCATGCCTTTGTTTCCCCTTCTTTTTACATCACGGCGGTGTCACTTTTCAGCCTGGTTTGAGCAAGTTGTGTCTGTGCTTCTTGAGACCTCTGTAATGCGCCATCCTTCTGTAGCAGATCACTCAAACGAGTAACCGCCACAGCTTCATTTCAACGTGGGCTTTTTTGGATGATGTGATTCTTCCTTCAGTCCACTTGGCTATGATACAGATCTCGCTAGTGGCTGAGCTCTACGGGTTTTAAAATAAACTCCTCTCCAGCAGGTTTTAGTATTATTGTCTGTCTTTTTTTGGTGGGTGTCAGTTTTGTTTTGGACTTACCCTGATGGCAAATCTTACTAGCAGCAGATGTTAAAAGACAAAGGGTTGCTCTTGTTTTTCTTGGCACAATATATTCCCACTGCACCCTGTTTAATATTATCTGAACAGTAATCTGATGATTAGGAGAGAGAGCGAAAGAAAGGTTTAGGCAGATGATCTCTTTTCATCTCTTCAGCTGACTCTTCGAGGCACTGCATTAAAGGATCGGTTTGATAAGGAATTCATCGCTCCTGAGGGCAATTATCATTTTTGCTCCCTATGTTTTTCAAATGGGAAGGAGTAGCAGTATAATCTCCTTCATCCTTCAGTGTAACTTTGAAGACAGTATCAAGCCACTCCTCCCTGGGAGCTGTGTGTTCTGGAACAGGCTTGACAGGGTAGCTGTTAAATTACAGGGCTGGAGCAAACGGCATCTTAAATTTGGATCCTGTGGAAAATCCCAGAAAAGCAATAATCACTTGGAGTACCTTTGTCTATCTAGATATTTCGAGCAAGCTCACAGTCATGGTTTCTGTATGCCTTCGCATCCTTTCATCCACACAAAGGATTTTCAGGCTGCAATTTGTCCTTAACAATACTGAGATATCCAGGCTTTCTCTCTCCCTAGCGAAGGCTGGATACCTGCAGGTAAACACCCTGGTGCCCACTTCCCCTCTGTGAGATGAACAGCCCAGTTGCAGGAGAACATGCCTCTCTGAAAAACTGGCTGAGGTGTCCCAGGTAGCAATTCCTGCTCTAGCATGTGGATGGTAAAAGAGTGCTGCTTCTGTTCTGGTTGACCTCTCAACAGAGAGGTGCCTGTGTTAGAAATGCCTTGTGCTGTCACTGCTACTGCCGATCTAATTACTTTTTCTTTTGTCTGTCTCTTTCCTTTCCCCATCTTCCTTGTTTTTGTGTTGTACGTCTTTGTGTCTTGTAGTACAAATCTGTGTTTAGGTCCTACTCCCAGGACTTTGTGCCTCACAACCAAGTCTCCATACCTCCTTTCCTCTCTTCTACCTCCTCCTCCTGCTCCACCCCACCTTTTCCGCTCGTCCATCCATCTCAGAGCTCTGACCTAGCGGTGCCCGCCGCAGCCAGCCAGTCACCCAGCACTGCGGATGTGCCAAACTCCTCTTCTCAGGAGAGCAGCTTTAACGGGAATGCTCCTGTCTGCCTTCCTTCTGAAACCTCTTTCACTGATTCTCTCCAGACGCCTTCGGTGAGACTATCCAAAAAGATAACGCACCTTAACGGAAGGCTGGGTTTATTTGTTTTTTTAAAAGAAAATGTCTCTAGTATTAATACATGCTAAATGTGATCTAGTCTGGTTTCCAAATGTGTGTGAATTGCAGAGAGGTAATTTCATATAAAAGTGGTGGCTAGAAAAACTGAACAACCTCAGCAGGTTTGAGAAAATGTTAACACATGTAAAGGGAATGTAAAATGTCAAATGCTGGTGAAGAGAAGTTGCTGTAGCTTCCTGCAATTGTAATACAAAGCTGAAGAAGGTAAAGGAGTGTTTTGTGAGCTTGGTTGTTTCTAAACACAGACTCCCAACAGTAGTTCACATCCTGCAGTTGCTGCTGTGGCAGGATTTGGTGATTGCTGCCCTGCTCCCTCCTGAGTCAGTGTGGGTGCCATCCAGCTCTGTCTCTCCTGAGCATAAACCTGTTGCTCTCTCCAGGCTCCTGCTCTTTCCGCTTACCAGCAGCTCTAGCTGTGATCTTGGTGGCAGTGCACGTTAGTGCAAAGCATCACATGTTGGTGCAGTTAGACTAACGCTGTTCCCACACTGCTACAGCACTACCAGTTTAAGGTTCCAGAGCAGTTTTGCAGATCACTTGTCAGGTTTGTGCATTACAGCTACTTTTTAAACACCTCGCTTTCAAGGTAGTTCCTCTCTTGTTTGCTGCAAAGCCTAGAGTTGATGGGATTCGAGCTGTCGGCACAGTGCATGGCAGTGCTGCCTCTTCACAAAGTTTGGAAGAGGGACGCTGATTGCAGAGTGAATGATCAAGTTTTCACACTTTGGACCTGACCTTCCTGTTGCAGCTTCCTCGCATTAGGTGCTTGTTACAGCCCAGAAGTCCTCGAGTTTTGTTTAGTTGGGTGTGATTCCTCTAATCTGTGCTTGTGTCTCTCAAACTGTGCTACATTTGATACCCTCTGGGTTGCAGAGTTGATCTGTGTTCAGCAGCAGGACTACAGCATGGGAGGAATAGGTGCTTGTGTGTCAAGCTCTGAATGTTCAGCTTCCCTAGCCTTGAAATCCGCATGTACATATTGCACCTTCATGGTCTCACATGGAGTCCATGGCAGCTCTTGCAAAGCAGTGCCTGCTGCTGTCCTGCTGCAGCTCAGGGCCTTCAGGATAGCCCTCAAGAACCAAAAATTACCCCCTGGGACGTACAGCCTTGTTGGCCAGCATTGGCCACTCAACCAGCAGAAAGGCTTCCAGTTAGGTGACAGCAGCCACCGAGAGCGCTTCTCCTCCCAGCTAGTGGGCACGTTCACTGGCTACCGTTAAGTGCTGGCCCGGGACACCATCACGTATTTCCTTTCGTCCTGTCTCCCTTAGAGTGAAAACGCCAGTGAGGAGGCTGGTGAGGGTGAATACGTCAATCTGTATTCCTCTGGCCAGAGCAACGGGGAAATCCCTCGCTCTGAAGGAGTAAGTAACCCGGACAGGGATGCAGACTGGGAAGGGGCTGCCTGGTGCATGCCGAGTTCACGCCGGGGCTGACACGCTTGGCACCAGACTCTTCTGCACACCGTGAAGCTCCTGTGTCTGTCCTGCTGCCCCAGCTCCCTTGCTGGCAGTCCCTCTGCTTGCCCGCTCCTGGCTTGCAGGCTTGGGTGGCCTCCCGGTCAGGTGGAGAGCAGGAGATGCTTTTGGGGCCACGCAAGGTGAACCCTTGCAGGAGGTAGGGACAGCTTTTCCTGCTGCGCTGTTTTGTTTGCGCTTCGCTGTCTAGAGCCGCTTGTGTGAGGTTCCCTTCCAGAAAGCTGCACCCTGACCAGCACTGGCCTGGGGCTGTGTCTATTCTTGTAACTGCTTTGGCTTCCCTCTTTTAATACAGAAAGCTTTGTGCTCTATTTTTTTTTTTTTCCCTTCATCATTTGGATACAAAGTGATTGATTGAGCATTGTAATCGCACGCTGCTTCTTCCTTTACTCAAGCCTCATATCTTAGATATTTCCTAAAGGAGACAGGGCGTTTTCCATTGCAGGGAGGTCCTCTCTTCCTGTTGGGTCATAGGAAACGGCAGCAGAGGTCTGTGTTGATCTTTTTGCCTGCCCTCCTCTTGGAAGGCACATATCCTACAGGATGTCTCCGAGACCTTTATCCATGCTGGTGTTAAATACGCCAAGAGATAGCACTCCCATCGCTTCCCTTCAGGAGACACATCTAGGCAGGCCCATCCTTTTGGGCAGCTGCGAGCTGGTTCTAAACTTTGAAGCAAAAGGCTTTATAGATTTAATCTGGAAGAATTTTGCAGGCACCAAGAAACTTAAACTCACCAGTGTGTTTTCCAAGCCAAAAAGATAGTGTGTAGGTGCTTTCAGACCAGTTTGTTCAGTAGGTTGAGTTTCCAAGTTTCAGTCCGCGTGATGTTAAGTAATTCTGACCTTCCAACTCTATTAGATTAATATTCCTGTTTGTTGTTCATGGGTATTTTTCTCCTTAATAAATGGCTAATTTAAAATGCTGCATCTTTGCTTTGAGCTCTCTACCTGCTGTTCTGTACTGCGGGTTCAGATGGTCCTGCTTTTTTGCATTAGCCTCATTTCTACAGCTGTGAATTGTGAAGTGGGAACGTTGCATCATTGCATAACCCCTTCTGATGGGAGAGAAGGGAGGTAGGAACAGCAGTGTGCATCCACCCCCTAAGACAGGCTGGTTTTAGGGGCTATGACTAAGGAGGGAACTGAAACTGGAGAGCTTAGAGCTGGTTGTGTCCATTTTGATTAAAGCAGAAGGTGGCGAGTGTTTTTCAACAGTAAGGGCTGGAGGGAAAAAAAAAAAGTTGTGAGAGGGTTAAAATCCAAGACAACAGCTGACTTGTGTTGTAACTTTCAGCATCATTTCACAATGTTAAAAGCAAACAGTACTAATTACACTAGTCTCCAGAGATGGTCCCAAATTTCCTGTCTAATTAACTTTTGTGTTTTCCTGGCATTTGGCATTAACTTGCATCAATCTTTAACCGCTCTGTAGGAATTTACAGTGAAGGGCCAATTAGAGGCAGTCAGACTGTAAGTGCAAGGCCAGCTGTGGTGTAGGACCTCATGTAATAATGAAAAACTTCCTTCTCTTCACAGGAATCTCCCTCTGTCAAAGACAGCCACTCCAAAGACTCCACTTCCAACAGCAGTGCCATGGGGAAGGAAGGCAAAGATGGTGCTGAAAGGTGAGCCTGACTCTTGTGACCCTCCTGCTTCCCAGTCTCGAAGGGCACAGAGTGTCACCAACGTCCTGTTAGCCCTCTCCCAAACCGTCCTTGGGGCTGCCCATTCTGCCCTCAACCTTCTCTATGTTCTCTAAACTTTAAACCCACTTTTTCTGCACAACTGGTGAGTAAAAAAATCCTGACAAGATGTCATTAACTTAAAGTAGGGGAGCCTGCAGGCGTCAATGCAGCCTGTGTTAGCCATCCTAAGTCCATCTCATTGGGGCAGTCCTGTCATTGACACTGGCTGCTCCCTGCTGCTTCCAGGGAAGCATCTGTATTGCTGTTGGGAAATAGTGTTCCAGAGGGGAATTTCTTCCTAACCCTGATAGCTAGAGCTGGGTGAGGCCCTGAAGCAGGAGGCTTTATATACCTTCTAATGCTCTTAGCTGTCATTTGTCTATGTAAATGAAGAGGTGTAACAGATGGGCTTCAGGAGGAGTGGAGTGAGTGCTTCCCTGCTGCTTGAGATTGCTCTTCAATTGCATTTCTAAAGCAAAAATTGAGAATGGCATTGTTTTGTGTGTGACAGTCAACTTCCCTCCCCCATTTTCCTGCAGTTGGTTTGAGGATTTTAATCCCTGCAGTGAAGGAGACAATGCAAGAGTGCTCTGCAAAGCTCACTGTCTGCTGGAAGTACCGACTGGTGCACAGGATTTTGACCTTTGCCTATGGAAATCTATGAAGAAAATGCATACTTACTTTTTTTTTTTTTTTTTAAGGAATAGAGGCACAAAGAGCATGTATCCAGGCACAAGAGTACCAGCTTTTGGAGATAGGAATACTAGAGTTGTGGATGTGCACCAAAAAAGTGGTCAGAGCTTTGTGCTCTGTCTTCCTGCACAAAGAGAGCCTGTTATCTCCTGTTGTAGCAGCACAATAGGTCATGAGTCTAATAAGATATATGTGTAGAGTATGCTCAGTCTCTATACATTTGAGGAAAGGCTTAGATTTGTGTGCACTAAAAATATGGTGGATTAAGGAGACATAGAAGTGTGTACTTATGCAGAGCATAGTGAAACCCTGTCTGCCAGAAATGCAGGCAGACAAGTGTTCAGGTCCTAAAGGTTCATCGTTCTCTTTTTCAAGAGATGCAGAAAGCAACAGAATTAGAGCTGGACATTTGGGCTTGTTTGCAAAAGATTTACCCCCAGGCTGTCTGTATTTACTGTCATTTAAGTAAGGTTTGTGCGCTGAGAGCTTGGGTGGACCCAGCATCTCTTCCCCTGGATTGGCAATGACACTGATGGGTATTTGCCCCTTTTTTTTTTTACAGGCAGCAGCAGTCACCAGATGCTTTGGAATCATCACAGTTGGAGGAAGAGGTAGATGAGCTATCCCTTATCGACCACAACGAAATTATGGCTAGGTTAACGCTGAAGCAAGAGGTAGGTGCATTCAGGGTTTGCTTTCATACTCTGGTTTATTCTGTACTGAAATCTGATTCTCTGTGTGCACGAGCAAGGCATCAGTTTTTATTTGACAGGAAAAACTAGGCTGCTGCAGAAGTGGTGTGCAGGCTCTTGTGAAAGTGTGAGATGCTGGTACAGGCAGGGAGCATCATCAATGAATGAGGGTTTAACAAAATGTCTCTCTAAAAACCAGCACATCTTGCGCCCTTTTCCCAGTCTGCTCCTTCCCACATTTTCAGCCTGCAACTGTCTGAAATGAAACACCTGAGAGCCTGAGCACAATAAATCCAGGTGCAGGTTTATGGTGTTGGCCTTTCAGTCTGAAGGCAAGTTTAGCAGATTTCCTGAGCAGGACATTACATTACTGTCGTGGAAGAGCAGCCAAAGTAACTATTTCTGTATTTGAGAAATGACTTTGTTTCTAGCCTTGGGTGCACTCCCAGCTTTGCTTGCTATGCTCTTGAACCAAGCTGTCTTTGACATGCAGCTTGGGGGAATATGCAGGCTTTTGAAGCTTTCAGACTGTCAGGGGGCTAGTCTGAAAAACAGAGAGAATGTATCATTTAGTGGCACTTCAGGAGTATTCTTTGGTCAGCTGAGAAGTGCAGGAGAGAGTGAGAAGCTATTACTCATTCCTTAAGTAGTATTTAATGAGTCTTGCCAGAGGGTCACCTGAAAAATTCATATCTTAGACTTAGCTGCTCTGTGTCTGTAATCCATGGTTTTTTCAATGTTTTGCATATTGAAATGACACAGGCATTGCTAAGGGAATCCAGACAAGACTCCAGTCTCCTCTGCAGGAGTATTTCCTTTAAAAAGCAATTGAAAATCAGTGATTTATGAACATTTAGGACTAGCAAGATCTATGTCAACCCTTCTATTTTCTTTTTTTTCTTTACAGTCTATGTGTTTGCAGTGGTATAGAACGGCTGCTCTGAGCCAGTTCCTGCAGCCTGGAAACTGCTGGCTGAGTGATAGATCAGTTTTGCATCTTTTTAGTTGTGAATTGCAGTAGCTAAAAGAAAGATGTTTTTAGAGAATGGGAAGGCAGGGGTCAAGCAGGGCTGGTTTCTGTTCCCAGTTATTGGATCACTTCAGGTGACCTCCAGACAAATAGTTCCAGATTAGGGAATTAACTTGCTAGGTTTTGATGTTCCAGGAACATGTAAGTTGAATGCATGACCTCTCACCCCACAGCCGCTGTGGTACGTGATCCCGCACTTTGAGACAGTTCACACAGTGTTGCTGCTCTGTTAATGCTCTTCTGGGAGTGTTTGGGAGTCTGGGGCATTTCTGTTCTTTCTTCTGTGGACAGAAGGTTCAGCTTTCACTGAGCTTCACAGCCTGGCCTTAAGAAGTCAGAGACCCCGAGTGAGGATCAGCCCAGATCCTCATCTGGGACACCAAATACTTTATTGAAATTCCAGGATTAGCCCGGCACTGAAGACCATGTCCCAGCTTGTGCCGTGAGCAGTGCCAGGAACATTGCGTACTCTGCCAATTGTTGCCGAGTTTGAACCCCAGAGATGGTAAACCAGGCCAGAGGGAGCTTGGACCATGCCTAACATGTTTCTGTTCTCATTGCAGGGAGATGATGGGCCAGATGTTCGTGGTGGATCCGGAGACATTTTGTTAGTGCATGCAACAGAGACCGACAGGAAAGGTACAGTGGATGCACCAAAACAGAGCTGAGGAGCACAGACTGGCCTGGCCTTTTGCTGCTTGTCTTCTGCATCTCTGTAGCATGTGCAGTCACAATGTGACTCCAGGCAGCTGGGCCAGGGTGGAGAGGACAGCATTCGTGATCCTCCGAGTCGTGGAGGGCGGGGGAGGGATTGTGCTTATTTTTGGTGAAACAGAGGTAAGCTGGATAAGCACCTGTTCATTCCATTTAGCTGCAGGGATGATATTAACCCCTCCTAGCCTTTGCCCAGATCTGGAAGGTGAGGCACACCAGTGGAGTTGGTGACAGTGCTGTGTTGGTGTCTCCATACCTGCCAAGGTAGGCCACTGCCTTCTGCAAGTGCAGGTGTGACCAGCCTGTTGTGGCATGGATCCTGTTTTCAGAGGTGCTCCTTGCCCTTTGAACTTCATGGCAGTGGTGATGTAGGGGATGCTGGAATGACTGTCACATCAAAGTAGGAGAGGAGGGACATTGGTTTGGGTCTAATGAAGTGCCTGTGGGCATCGAGCAAGCTCTTCAGGTACTGATCTGCTGACACCTCTGATTTTCAATGTAGTGTGTTACTTCCTAGTCCTGCTCTGTACTGCTTGCATGCTGGTAGCCACCCAGACCAGTTCAGGGAGGAGGATCCACAGTACAAGAAAGGAGATGTGGGGGAGGAAAAGGGAGGTTAGCAACCCTTAGCTATAGATTTGTTAAAACCTCACTTTATCTCTCCAAACCCAGTCACCACCCACATGAAGCAGTTTCTTTCTAAGACCTATGGCAAAGACAGCCTTTGCAATGTTACCAGAGAGTGATTTTGAATCTGCCAAACACATTTGTGCTGATGGCCTTAACCAGAATTGATCTTATCTCCTGGGATGCAAGGCAAAATGCACAAACCCGCTGAACCACTCAGCACTCATATTTTAGAAGTTTGATAGTCAAAGGGGAAATATCTTTCATGTGCATTTTTAAATGGCAGAGTTTTTACTGCAGCATAAGGTGTTGGCAATTGCTTACCAGCACCATTCAGCTAGCAAAAAAAATCCTTCCCCTGACAGCTATGTTTCTCTCTTTACATCAGGCATCGAATCCAGGCAGAAAGGACCAAAGTTAGGAACATACTAGAGAGGAGGAGGCGGTTGATTGCGCCAAGGCTGGATATGTGTATTTAAGAAAAAAAAAAAAAGTCTAAATGAGAGGGTGGAAATACCTTATAAAAATGCTGAAACTGGAATGGAGAGGCTCTGATTTACTCTTGCTGTTCTCTGGAACAAGTGTTGGAAGAAGTTCCCTACTGTTCCTGTTGAAAGACAGCTACTTGGTAAAGAGATATGTGCTGGACCTCCAGTTCATGAACGGGGAGCTCTGAGGATGCTGCGAGCAGTCAGGTGAAAGCTGTGGAGAACCTCTCAAGACTAGGAAGAACTAGAGCAGGATTTTTAAATGCACAGCAGCATGGACAGGGAGAGCAGCTGGCTGGAGGAAGCTCTGCACGGTATGTTTCTCCGAATAGTCACAGAGCTTTGCCTCGCAGGCTCTGCCAAGCCGCTGAGCTGAATGGAGCACAGAGGAATTTGTGCTATGCTAACCCAGTGTTTGGGTGACTGAGGGGGTTAATGAATTAAGCTTACAATGGGAAAAATTCAGGGCTTGTAAATCAATCAGCCAAACGGTACAGAGGGGTATAGTTAGGAGGCTGTCCTTTAAAGATGAATTTCTTGGCAGCTTGAAGTGCCAGAACAGACCAGCTGTATTACCTCACGTTGCCTTTTGGGCAGATGGGAGCCCAGAATAAATGTAACTCCACGCCCTTTTGCATGATGCTTCTTGTTCATTTGAGTTTTCTAGAAGACCTAAATGGAATAAGGGATAGAGACTTGTAATCTTTAGGAATAAAATCCCTGGTCAGTTAAGTGCTCAGAGCCACACGTGCTTGCTGTGAGTACAGGATTACAGCTGGACAAGGCCTGGGACTCACCCCTGACATGACCCCCCAGCATCCGGCTTTAGAGCTTATGTCTGATTGTCTTGAACCAAAAGGCAGGAGCTCGCTCTGATTTAAGAGCAGGAGGAATTGGCGTCTCCGTGAGGCTCCTGCCAAGAGAAACCCCCCAGACAGAGAGGCACAGCTATCGCACCGTGCCCTGCTCCTTCCCACCCTCCACGCACAAGGGATGGATGTCGCAGCACATGGGTGTGGGGTGATCCCTGTCCTGGCTGAAACAAGCTTTACATGTACAGCCCAGCCTGGGTGGGCACGGCAGAAGCTTTTTCTCCCCACCTACGCTGACGAGGCTCTCCCCATGCACAGGGCAGGGACAGTGTGCCACCCCACTGCACGTCCTGCCGCAGCGCAGCGTGGTTTCATACCAGGGTTAGTACATTTCCATTTTGACCTCTGCTGTCCACAGTGACCAAGCCTTGCCCAGGACTGAAAAGGTATTGCAGTCGTGACCTGAGATCTTCTTTCTCATTTACAATTCCTGCTTTTTCAAATTCCCTCCTTTGTGCTCATGACAATGGCCAAAGCCTTTTCAATACTGCGCCCTGTAGCACCCACTCCTGCAGATTAATAAACAGAAGTTGACTCCGTGCACCGCGTCAGCGTCGATGTTGTGGCAGGGTCATGGTAGCTTCAGTTTTTGCAGTGCAATTTACTCTTCTTTTGGCTGAAAATAGTCTTATATTTACACTGTCGTGGGGCAGATTTCCTAGAACATGGCAAGGGCAGAGGGTCTGCAGCGCCATATCATCAAAAAGGGAAAAGTGTCTGTGTCTGCAGGGCTCTGTGCTGCCTAAGCAATAAAGACAGAGAACAGGCACCCACCTCTACCATCAGATCTTTTTTAAAGTATCCCCAGGGTCTGAACCACATTTTTTCTTGACCCAGTATTGGTCCTGTCCCACAAACAGGTGTTTTTCACTGACCCCTTTGTTGGTCACATAAGTAAAACAGCAAGCCTGAGTGCTGCAAGTGTGAGCCAGGCCGGTGGGGACTGGGCAGTTTCACTGTTGCTCTTGTGCCATAGGGTCCATCTGCTGGTAAGAAACAACAGCACAGCATTTCTGTGAAGTCCATTTGTATAAAAATGTGTCTGTGTCCTCCTCCTGTAAGACTGGATTCAGGAAACTTCCTTTTTCTGAAAGCAGGGTTGACTGAGGCTTTCTTGTCTTTCTCTGTAGATCTGGTGCTGTACTGTGAAGCCTTTCTGACTACATACAGGACATTTATTACCCCTGAAGAGCTCATCAAGAAGCTTCAGTACAGATATCCTTTATGCATGAGTGGCAGTTCACCCCCTACCAGGAATCAGAGCCAAGCAGTCATCATGAAGGGAGCTGGTGGCAAGTTGTTTGGTCAAAAGCCTGCTGACAACACGGTCAGTAACATGCTTGCCCTGAAGTTATCCCAAGCGGGACTTCAACTCTGCACCCTGCATATGGGAAATGCTGCTGGGCAAGTCCAGGCAGAGTGAAGTACTGGACCTGAGAGCAGTCTCCTGAGGGCTCTGGCAGGGCAGAAGAGCAGTTCAAATTTTCTGTACATCACTGGGGAATTGCACATTTGTTTGGGACATCTCATTTGTAGAATAGAGATCACTCTGCTTCCTGCCTTGCGGGGGGGGCGTGGGGATTGATTGCTTGGGCAGCTGTAGTTTAATACAAGAGACAACCAAACCATCAAGACCTATTCTCTCTTTTATTACAAGAAATGGGGCGCAGAAGATAGTGTCCTCTTGGCCTGCCAGTTCTGAACTGAGCTTGTAAGTGCTGACGAGGCGAGGGCCCCTATGTGGCAGGGTGAGTGTTCGCGTTGCTGGCAGAGCACAGAGAAGGCTTCTTGTTGAGCACCCTGCCTGCAGTTCCTTCCCCTTGGCTCTCCTCCTGTGGCTGCCTTCACTGTCAGCTGAGCTGGTCGGTGTCTGGGTTCAGGCAGTGCAAAGACCTCATGGGCTTTGGTCCTGTACACACACGTCAAAGGGAGCCTGACGTCACCCTGTCCTGTGTCGCAGCTCATCACTGCCATCTGCAGCAGAGCTGCTGCTCCCCTTGCTCCTGCTGGGATCAGCATGGCCAAGGACACAACAAATCTCGCTGCAGAGCAGTTGTCAGTGAAAATCCTGGCTGGGGCATTCCTACAGGCCCTTGTCAATACCTGACTTACTGATAACCTTTTT
>NW_010293267.1:80600-81384 GCF_000700745.2 Antrostomus carolinensis
CCCTGCCACCATTCTCCTTGCAGCAAATTGGGCTCTGAGGAAGGTAGAGGTAACATCTGAGATCTGTTATGAGACCAGATGTCCCAGACCAGTGGGGGAGATCACAGTAGAGGATTGCTGCTCATTAAATTCCACCTTAAAGAGAACACTTTCAGGGTACACCTGCTCTTACAGCATCAATTCTGTGAGGTAGAAGTACCTCCTTACACCCCTGCTACCTGCAGCTGGTAGCAGCTTAATACCATGTTAATTAGAGCTATATCAGTGTCCCTTGTCTCCTGGAAACTGAACAAAGGTTTCAGTCAAGACAGAACAGTATGCTATTCAAATGTTCCTCAAGGCAACTGCTAGTTGCACTAATGCTGGTCTAACATTAAGTTGATTCTTTAATTTGCAACCAACATATGAGAAGTTCTGCCACTTCCCGGACACATTTAAGAAGCGAGTCAGTAAGAACACCTTCTTCGTGCTGGTGAGAGTGGTGGATGAGCTGTGGTGAGTTGCCTTCATCATTTTGGGATCAGAGATGTGGGGTCAGTAACAATACAGAAGTCTGGCAGTTAATGAAGATGTGGTTTTTTTAAATCCCATCTGAGATGACAGCTGAAATCCCCTGCCCTAACCAGCAAGACACCTATAGTGCTGAACCATCTTGCTGGAAGAGCCAGGTTCTCAGAGTGTCCTCTCTGGGTCAGTGATTTTAAAATAACCAGTGAAGAGGAATCTGTAAGAAAGGAAGAGCTGGGAAGAGGAGGAATTTCAATCACTCAGTTCTGCTTGTAGG
>NW_010293267.1:81438-89700 GCF_000700745.2 Antrostomus carolinensis
GAGTGACGAGACTCAGTACAGATACAAACTCTGTAGCTCAGTCAGAGTTGTAGCTCTGATGCCGTCCCTGGGTTTTCCATTTTTTTCTTAGCTTAGTGGAGTTGACAGAGGAAATTCTCAAGCTGCTGATGGACCTAGTCTTCCGACTGGTCTGCAACGGGGAGCTGAGCCTTGCCAGAGTGTTACGCAAGAATATCCTCGATAAAGTGGATCAGAAGAAAATGCTGAGCTACGCCAATTCCATCAAACCTCTTGCAGCCCGTGGGGTGGCAGCCAGGTGAGGAAAGATGCACGTAACCATACCTTGGTCCTTTGAGAGACAGGGAATTTCTTGTGGTCACAAGAGTTTTCTCAGTCCAAAATAGAAGAAAACAGATCACATTTTCTGAGCCTTTATACTTCATCCCTGTTTCCTACAGGCCAGGGACCCTGCATGATTTTCACAGTCATGAAATAGCCGAGCAGCTGACCCTCCTAGACGCCGAACTCTTCTATAAAATTGAGGTACAGAGATGAGGACAGGGTGAGGGCGGTGGGAGGGATTCGAGCATGTACCCTCTGCAATCTCTGGTGTTCCCTGCCAGCCCAGCTCTCCAAGCAAACCTGTTGTGTTGTAGGAGACAGCTGAACTTGTGCTAGCAAATGCCTGTGAACACAGACTGTGACTGGGAATCTTGAAGTGAAGATCCCATTTTAATGTGTGGTATTTTCCCACCCCTCTCTACTTCTTCCTTGGCAGATACCAGAAGTTTTGCTTTGGGCAAAGGAGCAAAATGAAGAGAAGAGCCCCAACCTGACACAGTTCACAGAGCACTTTAATAACATGTCCTACTGGTAAGGAGCAACTGTGGCACTGAACTGTGCACTGGTTCCCCTGTTACAAGCAGAATCACATATATTTTTGTCCAGAAAGTAAATGCAGGGCACTTATTAAAGACTCCAGAGCACAAGAGATAGAAAATCAGGAGGGTTTTGGAGGGAACTGTAACCTGGAGGAATTTTTGTCGGTTCCATTGAGCCCTTCAGACAAACATTCCCCGTGCAAATAAATGAATTCTGTGAAGGGTTACTGTGTCATCCTTGAAATTATTCTTTGTTGTGAGTTAGAGTGCTCTGTTTAAGTTGGAAGCATCATGAACTTTTCAGTATTCTTGATCCATCCTTATTAGCAGTTTTATAAATTAAACAAGTAATCTGAGATCTGCTTAAGTGGTCTTATCCTGCTGGTTTTTTCTGTCTGTTATTCCAGGGTCCGTTCAATAATTATGCTACAAGAAAAAGCCCAAGACCGTGAGAGGCTGCTCCTTAAATTCATAAAGATTATGAAGGTATCAGCTTGGCTCTTGCTGTGAATCACAAATGCTGCTCCTTAAAGGAGCAGGGGAGTGGGATCTTCTGGTTGGTAGAGCTGTTTCATGAGGCTTTTCAGATCTCTAGAGTAACTAGAATATTCTCCCTCTTCACAGCACTTACGAAAGCTGAATAATTTTAATTCTTACCTGGCTATTCTTTCTGCACTGGATTCTGCACCCATCCGAAGGCTGGAGTGGCAGAAACAAACCTCAGAGGTGAGGAGCAGCGAGAGCTGTCATCTTTTGGGGAAAAGCATCACTGTGGTTATGGTATGAAACAGCTGCGTGGTTTTAACCACTCAGCAATGTCCCAGGGTGGAGGCATGGCAGATAACTGCTCTTCAGTGGGTATAATGCCACGGTGCTGGAAGCCTGCAGTGTGGCTGGGCATCCTGACAGCTGCAGGATTGCCAGCACAGTCACGAGTGAGAACAGCCTCCTCCTCCTCCTCCCTGCAAATTGAAGGCTTGGTGAGGCTGAAGGCAGCGAGGCTCTGTGTGTACACACTCATGGTCAGGCTGAATAAATCAGTTGGAGGTGTTTGCAGGATGGCATTAACTCCCTGGCCTGCACAGCTCTCTTGGGAGAGGTTACAAAGAAAAGGGGTTTGCAGCAGTGGTGCCATCGTGGGCTTTGTGTTCTGCAGGGCCTGGCTGAGTACTGCACGCTGATTGACAGCTCCTCGTCCTTCCGCGCCTACCGAGCAGCTCTGGCTGATGTGGAGCCTCCCTGCATACCTTACCTGTGAGTTGGTAGTTTCTTTCCTCTGCCATTACTTCTGCACATTCAAATGGTTCCTTCAAGGATTTCTCAGCAACTTCTGCTCAGCTCAGCACTTCCCTTTTGCCCTACATCTAGAGTAAGACAGCAGTGTGCCACATCAACACACATGCCCTCTTTGGAGCAATTTTGTCCTGCAGCACAGGAAGGCAGAGCAGCAGCTCTCTTCTTGTAAAGAAGGCTTTTGTGAATTGTCTATGGCAAAGGAAAGATCAAGTGCCTGGATCTTTAGTTAACACTTTTTAACTGTTTTTTTGGGGGCGTCTGTGTGCAGAAAGACATATTTTCCCATGAAGTGCAGTGGATCCCACAGCTTCAATGCTTGCTCCTCTGCGACAGCTCTGGTCCTGCTGAGTGCAAGAGTTGGTAAATGAGGAGTCTGCTTCATCCTGTTTCTAGATGAAAGGTTGAAGCCCTTGCCCTTCTCCATAAGGACCTTCTGATCTAGATAGCAGATTTGCTCTGGGTAAAACTTCCAGTAAAAAAAAAAACTACCAGTAAAACTTCTTCTGGTCTTGCTTTCTTCCATGGAAAGAGTTCTGCAGGAAAAAGTTGCGTAGGTACATGGCATCTCATCTGGCAGGGGACCACAGCAGGGCTGTGCAGAGACATAGCTGAGCAGGGGAGGCAGAAGGGAACACAAACCCCCTCGCTAGCAAAGCCTGAATGTGAGGGAAACTCTTGCAGAAAATCGGAAGGAAGGTTTAAGCCCTGGTGGGCACTTCCCATTGTAACCTTCTTCCAGCCTGGTCCGCCTTTCCACAGAGGGTGAAAGAGCAACCTCAGCACCTTTAGCATGGCCACAAGTGCCTCGCCTCAGAGGTCCCTCAGCTGTGCATGGTGGGCACCTTCAGATCTGCTGCTGGGGACGTGTTTCCCTCTAGTTTAAAGTTGCCGTGCTGATGGTGGCAGCAGCAGGAGGCCATTAGATTGCCTGTGGCTGCCTTGGCTGGCTGTCCTGCCCCTGTGTGACTAACCTCTGTACTTGTTTGCTTACTCCCTGGCCTGCTGCCCCTTTCTCTCTTTCAGAGGCCTGATTCTGCAGGACCTGACCTTTGTTCATCTGGGAAACCCTGATTACATTGACAACAAAGTGAACTTCTCCAAGCGCTGGCAGCAATTTAACATCCTGGACAGCATGAGGTGCTTCCAACAAGTGTAAGTGCAGCAATGCGGGGGTCAGAGCTGGCTTCTACCTGGGGGATCGGTGTGGGAGGTCGTGGCTGGGGCACAACAGCCCCCATGGAAGGAGAAGGGAGTCCTAAAGTCAGAGCATCATGATGGAGATCTAAGGAGACCTGGGAAGGACAGGGCTGTGGTCACAGTCTCCTTCCCTCTCTAGGCTGGCTGTGACTAAAAGTGGTGAAGACATTTTTCCTATATTAGTTTTGAGATCCAGTGCAGTAAAGATTTCCCAGTTCTCTCTTTCAAACAACAGTTTTTCCTCCAGGTTTTACTGTTGCTGGTTCTCTAGGTCATAGAGGATTTTCTTCAATGCTGCCTTGAAGCAGAGGCAGCAGGTCTAACTACTGATTGAATTGTGATAAGGTCTTCTTTTTTTTCCCCCAATTCAGCAATGGGCATGATGGTTTTTTTCCCTTTTTGGTGTCCCACCACAGTCATGAGTATTGGGCTCAGGTGATGCAGATCCCACAGGCCTGGATGTCCCTTAGAGCAGGGCAGGGATGGCTCGAAGTCGGTAGAATTCCCCAGGTAGCCCCTTGTTTAACTGCCACCCTGCTCTGTGGTTTTCCAGACATTACGACATCAAAAGAAACGACGACATAGTGTCATTCTTCAATGATTTCAGCGACCACCTGGCTGAGGAGGCCTTGTGGGAACTGTCCCTCAAAATCAAACCTCGGAACATTACGAGGCGGAAAACAGACCGAGAAGAGAAAACCTAGGAGGAGGGGTTGTGCGAGCGAGGAGAATTGCTCTGCCGACGCACCGAGGGCAGCTATGAGACTGGAGTTCCATGTTTGTACCTGTTACTGGATGACACACCCTCCATCCCAGCTGGCAGCGATCCCTGGGTGTGTGAATGTCGGGCTCTCGCAGCAGGCGAGAAGCGACCGCGCGCGTCAGCCGCCAAGGGCAGAGATCAGCCGGTGCTCGCTGCACTCGCCCTCCTCCTCCTCCCGTCCCTCTGTGCCATGAATCAGCTTTAAACCCGAGGAGAGAGCTTTGTGGAAGGAGGGTCCCACGTAAGCGTGTTACTGGTTTGCTGGCCGATTGCATCCGGGAATACCTGGGCTTTTGTTTTCATCCACCAAGGAGGGTCAGCAAGAGCTCAGCACCCACAAACTTGTCTCCAGCAGGCAGCAGCTGTGGAAGCCGAGGGTTTGAGTCTCTCCTGCGATGCCACCTCGAAACGCGTTCATCCCTAGCAGATGGGGATGGGAGAGTCTCCCGCTGCCTGCCAGAGGAGCTCTGCTTTCAGAGAGCTGCTTGTGTTTACAGGGGTCTTTGGTTTACCCCAGATCTCTGGCGCTTTCTTCATGAGAGGAAGGCACTGGTCGTAGATACAGAAGAGGCACTGAAAATATGGGCAGGGACCCGCCATCTCCAGTCATCGTATCCCCCTCCTCCTCTCAGACCTTGTTATTTAAGCAACGGTAATCCCTCTGAACCCTGGAAACATGGACTACCCGAGGTACTGCAGTTCACTTGTCCTGTGAACCCGTATCTTTTAGTGATGGTACTAGCTTTTGCACAGTAAATGCTGTAGTATACGAGACTGTAAATATTAGTGTTTAGAATCCATTGGGGAATTTTTTGATGCATGTCTGAATATCAGTGGGTTTATAGGAAAAAAAAAGAAAAGTGCAAAACAGTATGTATAAAATTCACAACCAGTGACAATGTTGTTCCAAGTGCTGGAAGAAAGGAGGCTTGGGGCTGTCGCATGGGCGCTGGCTGTGGGGCAGGCGCAGGAGCCGGGCAAAGGAGCCGGGTGGGTCCATTTCTGGGGTGGGAAATGGGAACCGGGAAGGAACCCCATGCCCAGCCGAGCCGCCCCATCCCCTCCACCCCGTTCCTCTCTCCTCTCACTGTTGCCAAATGGTTTTTTCAGGGGGTCCCTGTCTGTCTGACCCTTGGTGCTGTGCTTTGTGATTTGCGCTTTGGCAGGAGCCCCAGCAGGTCCCAGTCCCCCGTCCAGTCGTGCCAGAGCAGGCAGGGCAGGGGCAGTCTGGCACAGAAGAGCGGGGGGGGGTCTCATTTCCCACACACGCTGCGTTAACCCCTGTTAATCTGTTCGGTGTGCCTTATTCAGCCCCTCTGTCCCCTCTCCATGTCCCCCCAGGGCATCCTCACCAGCACAACCCCAGCTGGCCCATTTCACGTCCCTCCTCTCTGTCCTCATCCGATGCTTTTCAGTATGGATCGTGGGTTTGAGTGTATGCTGTAGGTTTTACCAGCCTTGCGAGGCCTTTCTCAGCACCGTGTTGTGTGGTCACAGGTTTTTAGAGAGTTCTGTCTTAACAAAATCCGGCAGTTTTAGGGCAGCAGTTTGCAAGGTATCCAGACAGGGTGTTTAGCAGAGCATCCTTAACTTATATCTCAATAGCAGCACCATGTTTGCTAAAGCCTCTGTTTATTCTGGGTGAATCAGAGTGGCAAGCACTTCCTTCTGCCAACAGATTGCAAAGCCTTAGCCATCTCCCTACAGACAGCAGCTCTGCCTGACGGGCAGCAGGAGGGAGTGACAGTGGCACTGCCTCATTTGCAGGATTGTACCCAGCTTGATTGTTTTCCTGCAGATTTAGGCACAGGACTCATACAGCGGCCAAATGCTGAAGCGCAGAGAGACCCACTGCCTGCGAGGGCACCTTCAGGGCGAGGAGAGCATGGGGTCCAACACCAGCTCATCCTGTGCAACCCCAGAGCAGGAGGAGCAGAGATCTTCCTGCGCTGAAACACAGTATCCAAGCCAGAACACTTCACAACTCATCCACCTTTATGGCACTAAGGGCGTTGGCGCTGTGTGTCATGTCCAGCCGAGGCTTTGCAATCCCCAAAGGCTTCCCAACCTTCCACACAAGAAGTGATGCTTGTGCTTTCCTTTGTAAATAGATTTTAAAAGAAAAAAATGATATGGTGGGACTGTGACAAGGCACATACACCCCATGTCTGGCTCAGGCTTCCCCCCAGCAGGCTCCGAGCACCTCCCTCGGATGGTGAGCTGTGGTGTAGGCTGTTTCTAGGAGTGTGGTGTGTGGTGGTAGCACTGAAACCACAGCCCATCGCTCCGGGGAGCACCGTGGGGGTGCGGCGTTCGTGGCTGGGGCTCAATGCCGCAGAGGGACAGGAGGGTGCACCTTGTCTTCAGCCCTGCCGGGATGCTCACCTCCTCTCTTAGGAGTGGAAGCTGTTCCAGGTTCTTCCCTGTGCTCAAAACCATGAGCCCCCTTAGCACCAAAGGGGGGTCTCACTCCCCACCCTCTGCCAGACCCCCTGACACCGGAGGCTCAGCCCACGGCCTGGGGACAGGAGGTCTGCATGGCCACAGCCTCGTCCAGCACAGTGGGGATGACCCCCTGGCTTTCCTTGCCCCCTTCTCCCCTTTGCTCTTCCATCGTCCTCAGGCATGCAGTGTCCCTGCCACAGCTCTTGGCTCATGTCCTGACCTCAGGCCAGGCTCACAGGGCTTGAGGGACCCTAAAGAAGGGTCTTCTCACCCAGAGCAGCTTCAGATTTGCTGACCAGAGACCGACCTGTCCAGGAGCAGCACCTCTGGGGAGCAGCAGCCCAGAACAGCAGCCGTTGGCCAGACTGGCCATGAGCATGTTTGTGTGTCTTGCAGGCAGCATCCTCGAGGCCGTCACCTCTCTTTTTGGGGGGAGAGAGGGGTCTCAATCCCCTCTCCATGCAGGGCGGGGAGTGGGGAGAAGCCATGCCCCTGGTCACCAGCCCCCCATCCCACTCCCAGGCCTCTCCCCACCCCCAACTGTTGGGTTGTATGATAGATTTACCACTAACCCAGTCCTGATGGTGGCATCTTCCTGCAAACATTTCAGACCTGTAACTTTTGTATTAAAGACAAATAAACACCAATAACGAACCTGCCTGGTGACCCTGTTTACAGTGCATGCAGCAGTCTGTGGATTAAAGTGACAATCGGATCCATTTCTGGCGCTGGTGTGGCCTCGTGTTTTCTCATGTGCCCCTCGTGCTTTATTTTCCCCTGTAGATCTCTTCCTTCCCTCCCGGTGAGATAGTCTTGCCCCAGTACAAGCCCTACACTTGGCAGGGGGAATATCTGCTCCTGTCACCTTCCTCCAGGCACTGATGTCCCCCACGTCGGGGGGGTTTCCACTCCCCAAAACACACGTTGGCAGGCGTGTGCCTGGCCACAGCCCAGCCCGTGCAGCGGCCGCGTGCCGGGTGGCCGAGGGCTGTAAATAACCCCCACAGAGGCCTGGGCAGCCCAGCACGCTCCTGCGCTATCTCAGTCCTGGACGGGGTTCAAAATTCCTGTGGAAATCATCGGCATCAACTAGCTTGGGAGGAGGATGCCCAGACACTGACCGAGCACATCCCACCTGCTTGCTCGCCAGGGTTGGACTATGGTGCCACATGCCACCATCCTGGCAAAGCGTGAGGGGCTGCAGGATCTGTCACAGCCCCTCGGGAAACATAGAGCGTGGCTGTGAGCAGAGCTGGGGCCTGGCACGGGGCCAGTCTCTCCTCGTCAGAGCAGCCTTTGGAAGAGCCAGCGGCTCGTCCTCCCCTTCCCTGCAGCAGCTCTGCAAGTGGCACCCCCAGCCCTGGAGCTGCTGCACCCTCAGCACAGCCCGTGCGCCCCTGTTCCCCGGCATCTCCTCAGAGTTCTGCTTGGGCTGGAGCCCCAGCACCCGCCTGCTTCTGGAGGAAACCCCGATTTGACCAATTCTAGGAGAACTTACCCAGAATTTTGTGGTGGACAAAAGCCACGGTGGGGGGGGAGAAGGTCCTTGGTGTGCACAGAAAACAGAAGTTTGGGCTACACCTGTGTTTTATTTCAATCTGGAAGCAGCAAGAAGGTGGCGATGCAGCACGTGTGTGTTTCTGTGCAGAATTACCATAGAGGCTAAATATGTGGTTCTGTATCTGCTCACATTATTAATTACCAGCGAGGGCTTCTTGC
>NW_010293267.1:89775-90067 GCF_000700745.2 Antrostomus carolinensis
GCTTCTCTGTGGCGCCTTGGCCATTTGCTCCATCTCCAGCCCCAGCTCTGCAAGACACTCCGCCTGTGACAGAGTCCCGCTTTGCATCTCCAAGTGACCGTCCACAGTAGCGGGATTCAACATCCCGCAGCTGAGCCTGGTCCCGGACGTGGTGCCATCGCTCTGACACGGCTCCTTGCCCGGATCCAGCTCCATCAGGGCACGGCGCCGGCATCACTTCAGTCTGGGTTTGTCCTGCCCACACCATGGTTTGCGAAGGTGTTTGTGGCTCTGCAGCAGCTCCTCACCTCAG
>NW_010293267.1:90085-90599 GCF_000700745.2 Antrostomus carolinensis
GATAATGCCTTCTTGTCACGCATTTTCCACAGCAGCCCCGGCAATGCCACACAAGGGCTGTGTCTGGTCCACCTGCCCATGCCCCTGGGCCGTGGTGAGACACGAGGAGCCCCCGGTACGCACCGTGTCCCTGGGGCTCAGGGCCCCCGTCATAGGTACAGGGCCACCAGGACGTAGATGACCCAGCTGATGGAGGCAAACAACCCAAAGAGGAGGCTGAAGAGGACCAGCGACTGGGCCTTCTTGGATGCCACATTGGCCTGGACCATGTCCCCACGGCCGAGCGCAGCCCGGGTCTGGCACAGGGGGAGAAGGGGAGAGGTTAGGAGAGACCCGCAGTACCGGGAGGGGGGATTCGAGGTGATGGGTGCATTGGTGTAGAGCAGGACCACAGTGTCCTTACCTCGTGGGAGTAGATGAGGGCGACGACCCCAGTCAGCAGGCAGCAGAAGACGGTCACCAGCACCGACTCCACCATGTAGTCCTTGGGCAGATGCTGCCTGTGGCCAGCGGG
>NW_010293267.1:90656-90878 GCF_000700745.2 Antrostomus carolinensis
CCCCTCTGGGTTGTGGTACTCCAGGCGCTGCTGGGGACCCCACAAACCCGGGAGGGGGGATAAGGGGTGACCCCGCTGCAGTGCAGAGCGCGTTGGGGTGGGGGATACGTACGGTGGGGTAGGGCAGGGGTGCAGGTGGGGTCCCCTGGGGTGGGAAGGGTCCTGGCCCTGGCTGGTAGATGACAGGCACTTGCTGGGAGAAGCCCCCCGGGAACGGTGGGT
>NW_010293268.1:0-10267 GCF_000700745.2 Antrostomus carolinensis
GTGTTTATATTGATAGTGTATGGACAAGTAAAAACCATGAATGAGTTAGAATGCTTTGAACAATGAATCTGTGAAAATTTCTGCAACCTCTTACTTGACAAAATTAATCGCTTGCTTTAGTTATGAAGAAACTTGACTAAGATAACACCGCAGATTGATACAGTATGTGTATGTATATTCTCCTTCTCAAAGCAATATAAGAAAACACGTATTAGCTTTCAGCTAATGAAAACTAAGTAGTCCAATAAGGAAAAGTGGCCTATTGACAAATCTATTTTATAAAAGAAAGTCTTTGAATTTGCAACCTTCTGGGAAATATCATTACAAATTATTCAACCACCTAACTGAACTTATCTTGAACCATTTTCCTTTTCCTCCCCTTTGAAGGGTTTTGCAGAAGCTCAAGAAAAAATCAAAAGATCCTTGCTCCTGAATAATGAATGCAGACTGTTCCTCACTCCAGTAAACTCTGTATTTTGTAAAGAAAGAGAACAGCTAGTGCATGAAATCAAGCTTACTCACACAATTCAACAAAACTTCTCTCAAGATACATCTTTAGATAAACATCAGTCTACAATCCTTTCCTGCATGAATATGAAACCTACTAAACAGTAAAGGCAGGAATATTTGTTTTGTGTGTGTGAGGTAGTGTGTTCGGCCTAGCAGAAAGGCTTCTTATCCCTCTAGGCTCCCAGAGGCCTGTGGAATAAAAGTGGGTTGTGCATCAGTGGTTTCCTGTGGGCTCCCAGACTATGTCAAGCAACCAATGACATACTCTTCATTCAGTATATGGGAAATATTGTTTTGTAACCTGGTGCCAGGAAGGGAGCATAGCTGGGAGAGGAGAATATGGGGGGTTAAAGATGCTGACAGCAAATGTACATTCCAGAGAGTGGTTAATGGTCAAGAAAATCAGGGGGTCACTGAGGCAAGACAGAGAGGACTGTCCAACTTGTTCTTTTGATTGATGGTCAGCAGAATGCCATGGATCAAGAGAAAATAAGCACAAAAAGACATTTCAGTACAGAAAACAAGGCATTAATAGTAAATATCATACCTAACACTGATGGTGATTTATAGTCTGGCTTGCAGACAAAACCACCAATCTGGTACTGCTAATAACACGAGAGGCATGGAAAACTCCAAGGCCTTTAAAAATGATAGAGTATACAACAGCCGCAAAGTTTCTTTTGGAGGCTTGTTTCCCTTTCAGAATGTCCTGTAATCATTCAATTTGCAAGGCCATCAATCCAGAAAACATTCTAAGGTGCCAGTTTAAGACTGAAACTGAAAATATTTCTGGTCAAGAAATATAGTTCTAGCTTCTTGCATGAGGCAGAGTAAATCTAACCTCATGATGTGAAGTAATTGAGTATGAGGCTCTTACACCTATAGTAAAACATTTATATGACAGGTTTATGTTCTGACGGTAAATATATGACAAAAACTTTTTTTCAGGGAGCACATGATTTACACACAAGAATTTATTTTTCTAATAAGGAATTGATTTCAAACAAACTTTAGTATCTTTAATTTTTTCTTAACTGTGATAAAATGTGCCTTATTAAATGTCCTGCTAAGCAGCTCAGTTCTTCCTTTGCCCAAGAAGGTTTGAATAGCAGTCTCTCAGGTCACAAAATATCCCGTCAGGTAACAGTCATTCTATTATATGTTATCTCAATTTATATTTTAGTAATTTATAAAAAATTACTCCAAACAGAGAGATTGAGGGAGACATTTGAAAATACTCCTGATGATTAGGCAATTTACCTGAAAGTTTGTTTATGCTATTTCATTTCCCATTCTGAATTGGTCAAAGATGTGAACAGTTAAACTACAAGATATTCTTAGGAAGTTTATTTCAGCCTTTACTGTTGACACTGTTCCACTTTAGATAAAATACCTAGAAGGTCATTGAGATGGAGAACAAGATTAGTTCTCCAGCCTCCTAGCTAGGACACTCTCCCAGGAGATGGGAACACACGGACTGCCTTTCTCCAGTAAATACTTATTTGAGTATATGTAGTGAGACATTGTCAACATGAGACATTGAGAGAGGCCTTTAATATTAGCTTAAAGTTAAGGGCAAGCAGTTAGAAGTGTGAGATGTGGTTTCGAAAGCATTCAAGCAGAGAGGTGAACTGAATCTAGGTTTTTCATATCCTGCATACTGCTGCTTGAGTCTCTGAGCATAAAAAAAACTTTCTCTTCCTCTGTCTACTTGAGTTTTGAGTTGGATTTTATTTTTTAATGGCATAAATAGCCATAATTTCTTCATGGATTTATTTATCAGTAGCACTATTGCTTCTTCCACTGTTACCACAAAGTGACCTCCACAACTGAAAAGTGCTACTGAGTTCCTAGTTGCTTCCCCTGAATATCTAGAACAAAGAAGCAACACATATTCATTAAAAAGATATTGAATTGGTTTTTTAAACTAAATGAAACTAATTTTACCGATATTTTTAAGAGAGCCTTCGCTGATGATTACAAATTGCGGAGGAAGAACCTGACACACTGGAGTGTGATGCTTCTGTTTAGAGAGTACTCATCATGTTGCAGAAATGGGCTAACAGGAATCTCAGAAATTTTAATAAAAGCAAATGCAGGGTCCTGAATCTGGGAAGGCCGAACCCTGCACATCTGTACAGCTAGAAAGCAGCTTTGAATAAAACCACTTGAGAGTCCTGGTGGATAACAGGTTGAACATGAGCTATCAGAGTGCTGTACTAGCAAGAGTGCAGCCAACCGGTTGAGGGAAGTGATTGCTTCACTGTATTCAGCATATGTGCATCTTCAGTAACGTGTCCAGTTTTTGAGTTCCCAGTACAGGAAAGACATGGACATACTGGAGCAGGGGGGTCATCTAGCTAATCAGGTTAGAACTCAGATCATAGGAGGACAGAGAGGACTGGGTCTGTTCAGGCTGGATAAGATCAAGGTCAAGGGATACCTTTTGGCTCCCTGCAACACAAAGAAGAGGAAATGGACAGAAGTTATAACAAAATAAATTTTGATTACATGTAAGGAATTTTTTAATTGACCAAGAAGATTTTTGAACAGGTTGTCCAAAGAAATTGTGGGATCTCTGTCACTGGAGATATTTAGAACTCCTCTGTACAAGGTCCAGGGCAACCTGATCTAAGTGGGCCCTGCTCTGAGCAGGAAGTTGTACCCAATGACTTCCAGAGGTCTCTTCTGACATCAGTCAGTTTATGCCTCTGGCATTTTATTTTCCAATATAAAGAATTGTAGACAATTCTTTAGCAAGGGCACTATTTGCATTTCCTTGCTATTCTTTAAGAAACTATTTGCTAAGCTTTAAAATTACTCATCAATGTAAAACATTTTTTTCTACTTTACAGTAGATGTCTTTGATCCTCTCCCTACTCACTTTCTACAGTCTCCAGAAAATACACTAAGTATTCTGTATTTTATGTGCATCTAGTATCTTCACATTATTTAGGGTAATAGCCAATATGGCCTCTATTGCATACTATTTCTTGCTTTCTTCTTCCATCCTTCTTCCACCAAACTGCTTCAAATTTCCTAGTGTTACTAAAAAACACTCTAAGTGTAAAATCCTGGTCTTCCTTTTGCACAATTTTGTTTTCAAGATATTTAACCTTAATTATCTTGAAATATATATATTTTAACTGAGAAATATGCATGTATGTGTTTAAGAGAAAGAGAAACATAAATTTGTGATTGTTGTGGTTTAAACCAAGCTGGCAACTAAGCACCACACAATTCCTCACTCACTTTTCCCCACCCACTCTGGTGGAATTAGGAGGAGAATCAAAAAAAATAAATAAAATTGTGGGTTGAGATAATAACAGTTTAATAACTAAAAAAAAAAAAAAAAAAAAGTTTATTAAAAAAAAAAAAAAAAAAAAAAAAAAAAAAAAAAAAAGTAGTAATGAAAAGGAAGATAGGGAAAAAAGAGAGAGACATAAAACCCAAGAAAAAAAAAAATAAAACCAAACAAACAAAAAAACATATTATGCACAGTGCAATTGCTTACCTGCCACTGATCGATGCCCAACCAGTCCTCCAGCATATTATGCACAGTGCAATTACTTACCTTCCACTGATCGATGCCCAACCAGTCCTCCAGCAGCAATAGGCCCCTCCCAGCCAGCTTCCTCCAGTTTATATACTGATCATGATGTCTTATGGTATGGAATATTCCTTTGGCTAGTTTGGGTCAGCTGTTTTGACCCTGCTACCTCCCAGCTTGTTGTGCACCTGCTCACTTGCAGAGCATGGGAAACTGAAAAATTCCTGACTTAGGATAAGCACTACTTAGCAACAACTAAAACATCAGTGTGTTATCAACGTTGTTCTCATACTAAATCCAAAATACAGCACTGTACCAGCTACTGAGAAGAAAACTAACTCTGTCCTAGATGAAACCAGGACAGTGGTATATCAATAGTTGACAGAAATGCACAATTTTCAGTTCATGGTGGGATAATTTTGTTTCACTACTATTCAAATATTAATACAAATATGTATAATCTCTACTTTCAGATATAACCAGGCTCTGCCCTCCCTCCAACGGAAATGGGAGCACCTGCCAGATAGAACCCAGGATCAAGGAGCCCCTGTATCCTACCCCTGTCAGGTGGAAGACAGAAACCTAAATGAGAGGGTGAGTGGAGGCAAGTTCATGTCCGTGGCAGAAGGTGAGCACCCTCCTTGCCTGCCTCACCTCCCCAGGTGCCTCTGAGAAATAAATATGAGGCTCTACTGGAAGATGGCCAGTCTAATGGGGATGGGGATGATAGGCAACCTATACCAGAGGTCTCATCATGGTCAGATAGGCCTTCCAGCCACATTGCAACCTCTTCCACAAAAGTAGAGAGGGCCCAATATGTCAGCTTGACCTTCATCATAGGGAAGTCTGAGGTCTTCCTGGAACCCAAATCAGGGATATCGCTAGGAAACTCCCCAGCTTGGTGCAGTCGTCAGACTATTACCCACTACTGATCTACCAGATAGGTGGGGAGGAAACTGTGTCCCATAGTGTAAGGGAAATAAAGAGAGACTTCAAGGCCTTGGGGCAGTTAATGAAAGAGTCTGGGACGCAAATTTTCTCTTCCCTCCTTTCAGTTGCAGGCGATGACATGGGATGGAATAGAATGATACAGTCCATAAATACTTGGCTCCAAGATTGGTGCTGCAGGTGGGGCTTTGGGTTCTTTTATCATGGATGGTTTTATAAGACACCAAGCCTGAAGTTAATATGTGGAAAACGCCTAACTTCCAGGGGGAAACAGGTTCTAGGACAAGGATTATCATGGCTCATTCATAGAGCTTTAAAATATAGTCGAAGAGGGGTGGGGTAGTATCCGGGTTTGCACCAGTGGGGCAGTGTTCTAGTATTAATGAAGGACAGAAGGCCTCCCACCGCCCTAGGGTGGAATCAGTGTGCCCGGCTCACTCCCTGAAATGCCTGTACACCAATGGATGCAGCATGGGGAACAAACAGGAGGAGTTAGAAATCTGTGTTCGGTCAGGGGGTTATGATCTGGTTGCAATTACAGAGACATGGTGGGACAGCTCACATGACTGGAATGTGGTCTTGGGTGACTATGTCCTCTTTAGGAAAGACAGGTCAACAAGGAGAGGTGATGGAGTTGTTCTTTACATGAGAGAGCAATTAGAATGTATTGAGTTCTGTCCAGGAGCAGATGAAGAGCAAGTTGAGAGTTTGCTGGTACAGCCTTGGCTGTCATGACCATGACATAGTGGAGTTCAGGATCTTGTGCAGTAGGAAAGGAATACCAAGCAGGATCACAACCCTGGACTTCAGCAGGGTCAACTTTAGCCTTTTCAAACAATTGCTAAGGGAAATCCCATGGGACATCATGCTCGATAATAAAGGGGCCCAAGATAGTTAGTTAACATTCAAGGACCACTTCTTCCAAGCTCAGGATCAGAGCATCCCAACAGGTAGGAATTCAAGAAAGGGAGCCAGGAGACCCATATGGTTAAACACGGAACTGCTGGACAAACTCAAGTTGAAGAAAAGAGTCCACAGATCTTGTAAGGAGAGGCTAGTCACTTGGGACGAATGTAAGACTGTTGTCAGAGGATAAAGGAAGACAACTAGGAAAGCTAAGGCCTCTTTGGAATTAAACCTTGCAAGAGAAGTCAAGGACAATAAAAAGGGCTTCTTCAAATACATCACAGACAAGGCTGATGTAGGCCAACTGCAGAATGAGGAGGGTGCCATGGTGACAGGGGATACAAAGAAGATGGAGTTTCTGAATGTCTTCTTTGTCTCTGTCTACACTGCTGAAGATTGACCTCAGGAGCCCTGGACCCCTGAGACCCCAGTGGAAGTCAGGACAATAGAAGAGTTTGCCTTGGTTGAGGAGGACTGTGTTAGAGATCAATTAAGCAATCTGGATATCCATAAATCCATGGGTCTTGATGGAGTGCACCCACAGGTGCTGAGGGAGGTGGCAGAAGTCATTGCTAGGCCACTCTCTGTCTTCTGTGGTAAGTTGTAGGGAACATTAGAGGTGCCTGAGGACTGGAGAAAAGCAAGTATCACTCCAGTCTTCAAAAAGGGCAAGAAGGAGGACCCAAGTAACTATAGACCAGTCAGCCTCACCTCCATCCCTGGAAAGGTGATGGAACAACTTATCCTCAGTGATATCTCTAGGCATATCAAGGATAAGAGGGTCATTAAGAGCAGTCAACATGGTTTTACCAAGGGGAAGCCATGTTTAACCAACCTAATAGCCCTTTATGAGGACATAACCACATGGATAGATGATGATAGAGCAGTGGATGTGGTTTATCTTGATTTCAGTAAAGCATTTGACATCATCCCCCACAGCATCTTCTCAGCTAAACTGAGAAAGCATGGTCTGGATGATCGGGTAGTGAGGTGGATTGTAAACTCGTTGAAAGGAAGAATTCAGAGAGTTGTGGTCAGTGGGACAGAGTCTAGTTGGAGGCTTGTGTCTAGTGGAGTCCCTCAGGGGTCGATACTGGGACCAGTACTATTCAATATATTCATCAACAACAACAACACAGTCATTCTGAAAGATGCTCCCAACCCACTGTCCTGAGCCTTGTGAATATACATTTTCTCTTTTGTAAAATCTGTAGTACAAAAATATTACTTGTGTGTACTACAGCTAACATGCAGGTTACAGAGCAAAACTAATACCAGTAATCAAATATTCTTACTATAGTAATTCTTATCCTTCTTTCCCCAGTAACCAGTTCCCTAATGTTACCAGCCTTTGATTCTTGTTGCTTTCCAGGATTTTGCTCTTTCTGAAGAACTTGCTTGAAAAAGCTGTCAGTGACAGCTGCAAAAAGTGACATCACTTTGAAATAATATCTAGAGTAATTTTTTTGTGATTAAACTTATTTTATTTACGTAGCATAGGCATAAGCATGGGTGTATTTGACGTGAAGAAATCTATTAAAGATATGTAGAGAATACTTTCAGATTCTTTCTTTGTTGCAGCTTCTTGATATAAAGTTTTCAGATTTTTCAATATTCAGAACATGAAGCCAATGAAACATGTTTCTCGGGTGCAAAATACCACAGAAATGCAATAAGTCATTTAGAGAAAGTTGCAAAACAGGATGAGATATCTGTCACTGGAGTCAGTTTAATGTGGTCAAATTCATTAAGCCCTGATACAAACACCTCTATTGCAAAGTTTAACAAAGAAAAAATTCTCATTCACTTTAAGTAAAACAAGAATTTTTTGAGTATCAGAACTCATGAAGCTTGATTTCCTATGGATTTGCTTCTTATGGTTGACTGCAAGCTTTGATTGAAACTTTCCGCATAAAGCTGCTTTTCTATGTGGTTTCTCTGTTGTTTGATAACACGGAGACTTAGCTGCAGCCAGCAGCAGCCCAGTCATCAACACTTTTAATATCTTTTCTCATCACTTTAGCTGTGCATTTGTTAAAGAAACATCTTTGCTTTTGAGAGCTCTCCCTGTGTTCAACTTGACTGAAACATGTTACAGTTTTTCAGTTTGGAGATTATTGTTTGATTGATTTTAGGAAAGGAGGAAAGAACAGAATGAGACAAATAAAGAGAAAAAGATAAAAGTGAAAGTAAGTACGACTGTATAAACCTTGTTTCTTTAGGAAATTATACTAAATCTTCAATAACAAAATTAAAGTCTTCCACAGCCGTAATCAGATCTGGTCTCAAATCACACTTTTCCTGTACTGGCATATAATACCATACAGTCCTGTTCCCATCCCATCCCCAGTTTCCTAAAGAAGATAAGAAAAGCTTACATTTAGGCTTGATAAGCAATTTTAAAGTAAGGACCAGTGCTGAGAAGCTGTAAACCAGCACATATCCTTGGACAAGATAATTCAAATAGCTTTTTATGCACTATGAAGACAAAAATAGCAAGTAAACCAAACACTTTCTACCTTGAGTGATTGCCAAAGGGTAGAAAGAAAGGACTGACCCAGATAAACCCAAAATCTCAGAGTCACTGTAATAGCACCTATGGTTTAGAAGGAATAAGGCAATCTCTTCAGGAATGATTCATTGCCACAGTTCTGAAATATATAAGGATCAACACTTGTACAAACAGTTGTGTATACAGTTCATTGATTCTCAAGTGCATTTACAATACTCTCATGGGCCTACCAAGAACTTCATATGCTGCCACTATGTGAAAATATGTTCTTTCAAATAATCACAGTATTTCACCTTACCTGTCAAAATTATGGCCACTGGGCACAGGGCTGAATAACAAGAACTAATTTGAAAACTATGACTATAGGTCTGTGGACTATGACATATTGAAACTTCCTGGGCTTTCAGTCTCCCATACTTTTCTTATCGATTTCCATTGCAATGCAAAGCAGAAATGGCACTGAATAGACTTTTACTCAAGAAGGATACCAAAAAGCCAAATACATATACACAAAATTATACAATTTTTAATTTATTTGATAGCAGTATATAAATATACTATCTGCTTAATTCTAATCCTTTTTCTCTTTGCCAGAGTGTTATTTTACTATTGTAAACATATTTTAACACGTTTCCCAAAATCCAGGACAATCCAAGAGTGTGCATGTGTACTGAGAGCGTACATATGCTCCTCATGCTAACTGACCCTCATCCCTCACAATAAGGACATTGAATGAAGTTTTATTTCTTATGAATACTCTTACTTGCACGGCTTATTTGCTAACCATAGGAGGTGAGCATTTAATCTGTCAAACATTTGCAAAACACCAAAAGCAATGCAACCTTTGACCTGGGTCACTGAAACTGCACCCACATCTTGTGATTTTTCTGTTCACCCAGCCTGTTTCATGTATTTGTCCTATGCCTTATGAAGTATGCAGACAGAGTATGATCTTTGACATTCAGCCACCTGTGTACCATACTTTTTGTATGAGAGAAATAAATGACAGGCCTGAAGATTAAGACCAGGCCTCTCTTTCTCTCTTCCTCTTTCTGTCCCTCCTTTTCTTGGTGTTTTTTTTCCTTTCCTTCTCTTTTTTCTTTTTTTTTTCTGTATATTTTGTGCAAAATTAGAGATTAGATCATTCTCCCAATAAAATTGATAGTAAAGTAATCATTGTTGGCTTCAAAATGAATGACGAAAGAAATGTGACATTGCTTTTTCACAATACATTAAAAGAAAGAAAAAAGATTTTTTTCATCTGAACCATATTTCTATTTCTCTCCTAGCCTTAATCCTACAGTGCTGACTCTTTGATGCATCGATATAGAGATAATGATTTTAGTCATACTTTGTCTCAGACACATTTCTAAGTGGAAAAAATAGAGTGCAAAATTTATTTTTTTTTTCTTTGCAGCATGTATTATGCTTATTACCATTAAGTGATGTTAAGTCAATTAAAGTAAGAATGATGTCGCTTAATTTCAGTTGTTTCAGAGCTGTACATCATGGTCAAGATACTCCTCCTGGTTTCCTCATGGTCAGTGCAGGGAGATAGGATCATCTTTTTTTGGATTAATCATTAAGTAAAGATGAGATTGCCTTCATAGAAAGAGGGAAATTAATTTGGGCAGCTTCAGGCATAGGTATCTAGTGTTGTTGTAGACACTCTAGGTTATCATGTTGGGCTACCATCTGTTATTCTGGAAGGACACAAATCTCTTTCTCATGTCATATTTGTTGGCTAAATGTGGATGTCTAAATAACATCAGTGCTGTGTCTCAAATGATACAACATAGAATCACAGAACCATAGAATCATAGAATGGTTAGGTTTGGAAG
>NW_010293269.1:0-1682 GCF_000700745.2 Antrostomus carolinensis
CCTTGCTCTGCCAAGATATTTTCTACACTTCAGCACACAGTGTAGTTATTTTGATAATGGGACCACAGAAAATACAGCATTCATCTTTGTCAGATATAGAAGATCTTTACCAAGTTGATCAGGCCTTAAGTGGTTAGCAGAAAGACAAGAGATACAATAAATAAGTACAGATTGAGGGATTGTTCACTAGGACTAGGATCAATCCCTTCAACTGCTTGAGTGATCAAACCATATCCTCAGGCAGCTTGAGACAACTTCCCAAAATATCTGTTCCAGCACAAGCTAGTCTGTTCAACAACAGCAGGAGAAAACACTGGAATTTCATAAAAGGTTACTTACAATATTGTTTTAATTCAGATTACAAATGGAAACAGAGTTCCCAGAGAGCCTTGCGCGACTGCATTCAATGTAACCTACACATATTAAGTTTCCAATATCTAAAACCAGTTGTGATTAATTACAGTCTAACTATAAAATAGCATAACTAGGAGATTAAAGGGATGAAGAGATCAGGTATCAAAGAATAAGGGTCATGGAATTTTGTGACCTTTCCTTTTATTATTGCTCATTCAAAGCAGATCTCTCTTGCCGCAAACATTCAAGGACCTTTTGCTCTCCAGTAAGACAGGCATATTACATATGTATGTCCTGGACTGAGAAGCCACTACACACATAAAATTTTACAAATGAGAACTTCACCCTCAATTCTAGCTAATTTGTCTAGTATAAAGAGGCACAAACCCTCTGATTCTGGTTCACTTGAAGTCTTCAATGC
Organism: Antrostomus carolinensis; assembly: GCF_000700745.2. Classification (NCBI taxonomy): domain Eukaryota; kingdom Metazoa; phylum Chordata; class Aves; order Caprimulgiformes; family Caprimulgidae; genus Antrostomus; species Antrostomus carolinensis. The sequence continues at coordinate 776 of NW_010293269.1, forward strand.
AGTCACTATTAAAGACTGTCAGCAAGCTGCCTACTGAGCATCTCATTACGAGTTCTGACAGAAGGATGAAGCCCAGAACCCAGCAGTGTAAAATTTCTGAATAACACTGTGGTTATATGACCACATAGATAATCTTCCTAACTTGGAGAACTCTCTTCTTCACCTCTCCAACACTCCCACAGGCTTTGCTAGGAGTGAATTTACATGTGCAGGTGCAAACAGTAAGTAGGTCTACAGAAACAAGAGGCACCCCAGAATCACCTCTGTGCCCACAACAAAGATTGTAACTTTTGTGCTGCTACTCTAAGCAGGTATACCATCACGGAGATTTTTGAGAACCTGTACACTAATATCTATGGATACTGTTCCTATATCAAGGAACACAAATATCTATGTAGCCCAACTCAAGGAGAAAGTATCACATTTGTTTAGGAGCCATACAGCAGTTCTGCTGTGCATCTCATCCATCTCCACTTGCCATACACTGGCTAAGTTTGCAGACTGGATTGCCCTTTGCAAACTTACTATCAATCAGCTATCTTAATTTCATTAGGAAAGTGAACAGAAAGTGCCATGTGAGGATGCACAAATGTGCTCCAATCCCTAAGGCACACAGAAGAATCCAAAGCAATGAGTTGTCTTTCAGATAGCTTCAAAGATACCTTGTGGAAATGACTAATCTCAGGGACCAGACTAAACCTAGTCCAAAGTAACACTGGTGAAACAAATATAGCACAGGTACAGTGGTCCCAAGATCAACTGTTTTGATCTAGTGAACTTTACAGATTGCAGTGAATTACTTGCTAATGCAGGCTTTTATCCTGTCTCCTTCTTTCAAAGAATTCAGAGTTTAGACAATAATAAAATAAACTACAAGGTAAGAAAACAAACAGGAAACTCACGATAT